>NC_079561.1:1952500-2150000 GCF_015846415.1 Triplophysa dalaica
AGGGTTAATGAGAAACGTTTTCAGTGTACAGTTTACCAATTTGAACCCAAATGCATAAATGCCTTTAAAAGCATGCATTTTATAGTCATTTAAAAAAAGTTAGTCAACAAAAATTTGTTTCATTAATGTTTTTTATGAAATTATTTACTGACAGTATAGGAAGCCGCATCCAGCAAGTCTCTGTGTGACAAAATTCCGTTGTCCAGATATTTGAGTCCCTGTATCACAGCTACCAGATTAAGATAATGAGACGGCCTGCGCTAAATTAGATGTTTCTGTCGAGCCTTACAACACGACAGGGTCACCTCTGCTCGTTGCATCGCGTGGCGAATGGAAGCTATCACCATGCCAACCAAGCCCATCCGCGTGATGCTGGTGAGCATGAAAAGCTGTGAAAGCGATCATATTTTCTTTTATTAGAAATGCTAGCAATGATTAGCCTTCTACACACAACGACAGCCGCTGAAAAAACACCCAGAGCGTTAACACGCAATGAAAGGAGCAAAGGCAAAACATAGCAACAGCACTCACGCCTCAACAATGTTGTTATGGGCAGACAGCGCTTGGTAGACAGAACTAACCACAAACAATGCCTTTTCTTAGCAGATATACAGCGAATAATAAGATCGCTAATTAGCGATTTTCTAGCCGTCAATAGCACCGCACCAATTTGCCAGCCTGAAGAGAGCAGAATGGAGTATTTGTGTGGTTTTGGGGGTAATTAGACACTTTACAGACATTCCTCAGAGTTTGAAATTTCAAAGGGAAGAACGGAGAAAGTGAAAGAGACGGGACGATATGTTTAGAAGGTGTGAATTTCAAAATGAGACCCTCAGCTTGGACAGTGAGAAGTAAAAATGAAGTGAGCCGTGAGATTCTTACAAATGTCACAGAATAATTATCTCCCGTAGCAGATGAAGGAACGCTCTGCTCTATTCTCTCGCCGTGTGAATGTGTGTATTTATAGCCGATGAGGTTTTGTCCTCTATGTGCCACCAGTTCCTCCGAGGGACTTCAGAAGACTAAGTGTGAGCTTTGAGAAGGTGTGAAGTGTAGACGGAGTTTGAAAACAGAACGGGATGGTTAAATGTCCAGATCCAAGCTCTTTGAGCAGAAGGCATCTTTATATGATTAGGTCTGAAATGATGGCTTGAGTTTATGTTATGCTGAGACCATCTGCTGTGCGCTATGCAATGCACTTTGCCCATTTATCTTTGTCCTCTTTCACACTCGAAGTCTGTTTCTCTTTTTGGAAATGTATTCGTGAATGAATACCAATCTACAAGTAAAGATTTTTAGATGTGAGAATATCAATATAAATGTATGAGGTAAGATATCGCAATATTTTGAAATATCGTCTTTTACATCATCATTTCACACACAAGTCGAGTTGATTCAATTTTCGCCGTTTCCAAGTCAGTCTTGTTCTTGCGTCGTCCAGTCTAAATTCCATCTTTCCTCTGTCTAGCTGCTGGTGAAAGTGACGGACGTTCCGGATCTTTCCGCTGGAATCACGTGCTCTTTTGGGAACCTGACGGAGGTTGAGGGAAGAGTGGATGGGAACCAGATTCTGTGTATATCTCCTGCCGCCAAAGATGTTCCCATCATCCCCACCGATCAAGGTGATCTCTCAACACATGCTGCTTTCAGTTCTCTTCTTTTTTATTGTTTTTTTGGTATATCTATACATCCATCCATCCTATTTTAAAAGTGAATTGTTGGATTATAATCTTTGAAAGTACCAATACAACTAATGTGCAAATGTTCCTAGCTGCATAACACCCCTTGAGTTTTCTCTCGCTCTTGCCTCCACGTACTCAACTTTTCCCATCAGTTCCATGTGCTCTATCAGTTGCCCTCTCATTCCCTGTAGTTTTGTCTTTATCTACCTGTTCCCCTAAGTGAGGCGATCTTTATTCTCAGCTATAGATGTACCGTTAATACACTCTCCCCGGTGTACCCGACAGCTGCGCATCCTAATGAGAGCTTCATTCGTCTGGTCCTCCCCCTCGCACACTCGAGCCATACCATTGATCCCACCGTCCACGTGAAACCATGGCTCTAATGAGACTAAGCTGACCCCGGGTCAGCCCCATGGATGCAGGCGTGCTCTCAGACACAGTCACGCCCATTACAGGTGACGAGCCCTCTGCCCTCTCCAAACCCGTAATTGCTCCAGGGAGAGTTTTATTCATGAGCGGTGATCAACAATTGGGTTCGGAGTCGTCTGTGGGTATGAACGGGTTGGGAAGGAGAACTGATCTGGGATCAGAGCACGGCATTGGACTGAGAATAATTAGATTTGATGAGCATTCAGCCAAATCGAAATGAAACTCAGCTCATGGGCACTCAGCTCCGCAGGGTTTGCTGTTGAGCCAATCATATGTACCGTAAATGTCACGTGACTAGTGACTAAAATGAGGTCATTACAGCTCTGTTTGGTTGCTGGTTTAACACCATATACATATAATTCAACATAATTCGTTGGCTTGTAAAAAGAGTACATTAATTTTTTCAAATGACTGCTAATAAAAATGCTTTTTGCAGCCAGATGGTGTATTTGCGACATCTTTCTGCACCGTTTGACCTCCAACCGAATGTTGCAATTTAAGGGATTGAATTACTGAATCATCATTTAACTTTTCAGTTAGTTGGCTTTACACAGCCACGTCATCGATTTAGTTTTTCTGGCTGCTGGTTTTAAAATACGTGAAAAAATTCCTACATGTGCTTTCTTTCTAACCTCCATTCAGAAGCAGATGGCTGTATATGCAGCAGACGTTGGCTGTGATTATCCGATTCGCAATAATCCCCCTACCAACCCCACTGTAAATGACAGCTCTGTTTACCCACAACCCCGCGTTCGTGTCGGGGAGCGTTATCCAATCAGTGGCCTCCCTCAGGTAAATGTCACGTAATCCCCCGGTGCTTCATATTTCCTGGCTGTCTCTCCAGCGGAGCATACGAGCATCGATTGCGTGTGGAAATACTGGCCACGAGTACGTGCATCGATTGAAGTCGTGGTGGGTGCAACTGATCGTATTCCAGTTAATATCCAGTCGCTGGGAGGCACTGGGCATTTGGGAAGAAAATAAATGGCACGCGGGATGAAAATGATGAAAATGACAACTTTGTAGCCTTCCGTCCAGTCATCCGTGTTATTGAGACAAAACGAGGCGCAGAAACAGGTGCGAAGGAGGGAAAGTTGCGCCTTGGAGGTCACGGCTGACTCCCACATGCTGTATGCTAGCTGAATCGCAGCCTGTTTGGGACAAGCTTGTGGGTTTTTTTGAGTGTGAAGTGTTGGCCGCTTATCACGATAGGAATTCTCCATGCTGCCACACTGCCAAACGCGATCGGCCTGGCTGCTGTGCCGCTCATGGGCCTGTTCCACATTAACAGCAGGGCTCAGCTGTGTTCGGTTACAATAGCGTGTCTTTACAAAGATGAAATATGCTCGCATCGGTTTAGATGCCACGCTCCGGGCATCGTTCGGCTGTAAGACTGCGGCGCGAGGAATGCCAAGTATTAATCAGAAGACAGCTTGAGTATGAGGAAAACCGAAATAGTGTGGCAAACAAAACTGTGGTGAACACACAACAGAATGTAATGTGACAAATGTGCTCTTTCTCTCTCTCGTTCAGACTGGTCTGGTGTGGAGCTCAGATTGAACTCGAAGGAAACGGGTCAGATGCTGATCAGCACTGAAGTGAAGTTCTACAACTGCAGTGTGCACCAGCTGTAAGTATACAATGACATCATCTTCACATGAGATGGCGTTTATATATCAAATGTTTATTTTAGACAACAATCAGCGTAAAGTGATCTGTTTTCTGTCATCATTTTTTCACCCTCGTGTTGCTCGAAACATGTGTATGACTCTCTCTTCTGTGACACACGGATGATAAGAAATGTCCATACAGTACAATGGAAATGAATGGGGTCTATTGTTATTTGGTTATCAACATTCTTCTAAATGTCTTTTGTGTTCTGCAGAAGAAAGAAAGTCATACCGGTTTAAAATGACAATCTTTTTAAACAAATTCACATTTGTGCCATTTACGTACGTTTTGCATCTGTGTACTTTTTCTGTAATATCAGAAATCGTCTCTTTTGTATTTGTCAGACCAAGTTTTAAAGGTCCAGTGTAGGAAAAAGCATGACTTTTATGTAAATAAATACATGTAAATGTAGGAAATTTAGCGGCATCTAGAGGTGAGGTTGCGAACTGCAACCAACGGCACACTCCAGCCCTCCTTTTCAAAGCACTACTCTGCCTGACACAGAGCTAAGATGTCATCACGGTTTTGGTGTTTTGCCGCAGTAGATTACGTATTTACGAAACAAGCTCTGTAGAGCAGTTTGTCCATTAAGGGCTACTGTAGAAACAACATGGTGAATTCCGTATAAGAGGACTCATGGTGTATGTAGATAGAAATAGTTCATTGTAAGATATAGAAAGATAACGCTACATTATGTAAGGTCTTTATACGTCTCTGATGACATAGTTATGTACTGTATATCATATTGCATTTGTGTCAATAGATCCTTCAAAAACGACACAGTTGACGTTGGAATTGAGTCAAAATATTTGGTTATCTAAGCTATAGTACGAAGGAGCAACCTGAACAATAAAATATCATTTGTTGTTCACTATTTATTCAAACTTTTTTTCGCTGGATGTTTGATGCATTATACACTCAGGGTTATAATACTGTGTGATATTAGTCTCTGTGAAGTATGACCACGCCATCGGAGTGGCTGATATATTTCTCACTTCCTGTTTCAGAGAGCATTATGTCGCACCACTCAGCCAGTTCTCTCCGCACGCTGTGAATTCTTCAGAAGTGTTATGCAACACACAAAACTGTGAATGTTTCGAGCCCAGCGGGCGTCTTGATAACATTCAAAGAGTTTATCGAAGCTGCGTTTGGCTCCGCACCAGATTCCCGCAACGCCGCGAGTCCGAACTCTTCGAACTGTGCCCGCTACCTCGACATTCCTCCCAGGTTGCACATTGCTGTGCCTGGACCTCGCAGTTATAAAAAGACTCCATTAGGGCAAATGCCGTCTGATTGCTTGACATTTCTCAAGTGTAGTGACTGAGATGTCTGAATTGCTGAATCTAAGTGTTTGGTGGGTTTGTACTCTGGCTGGCAGCATCGCTGTCTATCACAGCGTAATTCCACTTCATCTATAGTATTGAGTGATCGGAGAGTTTGACGGCATCTCTGCTCTCTCCGGGAGGCCAGTTGATGAACGACAGTTTGTGTTCTGATTTGTATTGGTACCACGTTCCCGAACTCTCTTCGCATCCGTGTTTGCATATTTTTTGCCGTTTATATTCATAGCCCGTGTATGCGTTTTCATCTCGCATACGTCTCTGGTGTCTTCTGTGAAGAACAGATGCTGTGCGATGCTGGAGATCACAGTGCCCAGGTAGCTGGAAGCTTGCTATAAGGCACAGGAAGACGTAGCTTCCGATGGATCCTATTGGCTGGCGCTGAGAGGCTCACCCCTCTCCTTTTACAGCCAGTTCCCTCCTTTCCTACACTTCCTTGCTGTCTCACACCCATGTTGCAAAAGCTGGAACTAATCAAAAAACACCCTGTATCTTATCCCTGGCAGACCTCACACAGTTTGGTGGTTCCACAGGGGATTGTGGGTAAACAGAGGCAGGATAGCCCCTCGCTTAGTGGTTTACTCTTCAGCCTGGTCGTTTGGCTAATCCTACCAAGAAGTCCTACGCTTTCCTTTTGCGTTAAATGTTTTTAAAAGCGGTAATTTATCTGGAGTTCCCATGTGAAGCAACAAAGTGATTAAGGCTCACCGTAATATGCTACACGAATCACAGTTTGTGTGCTCTTTCGCCGTCCAATCAGCTTTGCCCATGTGAGTCCTATGGCCCAAGTGAACGCCTGCTCTCATGAATATTTTAGCATAAGCACTAGTGCATAATTTAACCGGGATGCAAAAAAAATACATTCTTGGACGCCAGAGTGCTGTAGAGGTTTATTGCCCTAGATGCGCCCCCAGGATTCCACAACGTCAAACACATGACATACAGTATTCCTCTACAAACAAAACAAGGCTTGCTCGCACAAGCTAGGAATTAGGGAACTCATGCAAATGTTTTATGGGAACATGTCGGTATTGTGGATTCGGGACGTCTTTATTGTGAGCTTTACTCTTCTGCATGTACTGTAAATGATGAAGAAATAACATTGCTCTTGTGTCAATTGATCTCCGGGTCTGGCAATAGCACTTTTAGCATAGCTTAGCATAGATCCTTGAATCCAATAAACGTCCTTGATTATTACGCCGGGATTGGAGTATAGTTCCTTTTGAACGTGATGCTACTGGTCTAATTGGATTCAATTATCAATGCTAAAAGTGAAATCAACAGACCCGGAGATCGGCTAAATAGATTCCAAAGCTGTAAAACTCGACTTATTAACTCTGGGCGAGTTGGAGATTTCCATTTTGATTTCCATTTTTAGGTGAACCATCCCTTTAAAAGAAATGGTTGTCCAAGACTTATTGTTGACTAAATACCTTAACTAAATCCAAATATGTGACCCTGGATCACAAAACCAGTAGCACGGGAACATTTTTAGTTAAAGCCAAAAATACATTGTATGGGTCAAAATGATCGATTTTTCTTTTATGCCAGAAATGATTAGTATATGAAGTAAAGATCATGTTCCATGAAGATACTTTATACATTTCCTACCTTAAATATATCAAAACTATATTTTTGTGAGTGGATGTCCACTTTTGATGTAAATCAAAATTTAGATTTTTTGGCAACCTCAGATTCCAGAGTTTTAAACTGTTGTATCTCAGACAGATATAGCCCTATTCTAACAACTCATATATCAAAAGAAAGCTTATTTATTCAACTTTCATATGATGTAAAAATCTCAGTTTCGAAAAATTGACCCATAAGACTGGTTTTGTCGTCCAGGGTCACATATATATTAAATACAAATGTATTTACTTTACGATTCACTACATTTGATTATTACTAGAGATTGTTATTCATTTTATATAATTCTTTAAGTTTGTAATAATTTTGCAATATGATGTTATTGCAAATCATATGTTGCACTATAGCTGTCTTCACACAGGCTGAATGTCTTAACTTGATACGTGATGATTGTACAGCTGAGGTCGAGTGTGTCTGTATGAGGGCTTTTGAGGCAGACACTGGCTCTACATACTAATTTTGACAGTCCACTTTTAATTTAGTCAGCAATAAGCGGCAAAGGTCAAGAACTCAGCAGTGGCGGTCTCAATGGCACAGCATCATCCCCAGTGCTCATCTAAGACTCAGAGCTGAGTTATTACTGAATACTTTCACAAAACCTTTTAGAAAGGGCTTTGGATCATAAGTAAGGGCACTTTATTCGAGAAACTGATCCTAGACCAGCAGATGAGATGAGTGAGATAAGGAAATTTCAAGATGAAGTCGTAACCGATGTGTGAGGGTTAGCAGCTGGGTGTTGTAAGTGTTTACCTCATGTAGAACAAAGCCATCTCTCTTGTTCTAACATGGTGTTTTTTTCTCTTCTTCTTAAGATGTCTTTCATGTGTGACCAGTTCCTTTCGATGCCACTGGTGCAAATATCGAAACCTCTGCACTCATGACCCCTCCAGCTGCTCCTTCCAGGAGGGACGCGTCAACGCTTCGGAGGTACACACACACACACACACACACACATCGAACAGCTGTGTGTATGAGGTCAAGGTCTCACGGTGGCGCTCATCACAGTGGCAAATCTACAAGATCACAAGCCGTTGGGAAGAGCTTCCAATAATAGAAAGTGTGTGTGAAGTCGAGGGCCGGTGAGCCTGTGTTTGTGCGCTTGCAGGTGTTCGGCTGATCAATGTGCTACATTACACCCTGTCAGGTGGTAAACACACTCGCTCACCCTCTCACAGCGAGCAATTAGCAGTCGATATCCAGAATATTCTCCATCACAGCACACACAGGCTTCCCACTTATTCACGCACAACCATATGCGCTAATAAACACACACACACTTAAGCAGGCGAAAACCCCTTACGGTGTGACATCGATCATTTCTGCATTTGCATAATTGTGTTATTTAAACAGAATAGGAGTTTACCCACAAAGCAAAAAATATTTAAAGAATTCCTAAAAAAAATCCTGTACATTTCAATTTCTGTCAATCTAACTGCAGATAGGTGGTTTTTGATTAAGTAATAAAAACTAAAAAAATATAGCTAATACAATAAAACACCATAAAATCATGATAACATAACATAAAAATGTGATTAGTAGTCTTCTTTTGCTATAGTAAAAATACTGTTATGTGAAGTACACAACCACTGTAAGCATTGCACGATTTCACACACGGCCAAAATTTATTACGACACAATGAATAACTATCAAAAGTTGCAATTAATTGCCGCAACATTTACTGTATATCCAACACAATCTCACAAGAATTCGAAACTTTGTCACGAACTGGCTTATTTGTATAAATTCGTATAATGTAATTTATATGGTTAAGTACGATTTTCTTTTGCGCTAGTAACGTTAGGTTTAGATGGGGGGTTAGAGGAGCTGCTTCAGTTTAGCTTTTTTCTAATAATCGAACGTTTTCGTAATATTAACAATGTAAGTAAGCCACCTCATTGTATATAATATAACAATTTATAATATTTTCAATTTATATTTATATTTTAGTTTATATTAATTGTTATGAAATAAACTAGCCTCCGGACCTTTATCGTTAATGATTCTTTGCGGAGGTCTACTGAAAATTTAAGTTTGGGCCACATATTGACGTTTATTTATATCTTCTACTTTATGTGCCTTGCAAAGTATGTTTGGCTTTAATCCGTAGTCATATTCCGTTACTATGACAATTTATGAAATTAGCTTTAAATCCACAATCTATCCACGTGTGTGTGTGTGGGGGGCTATAGGAGAGACACTAGGGACTTCTCTCACGGGCTGACCTACTAGCACACAACATGACTACATACAGCTTTTAGACAGTAACAGTTGAGATGCTTTTAAAGAGCATCTGGGGCATCCCACATTGTAAAGTGTGCGTGTTTCCGTGTACGCTGTACAAGTTTTTAGAAGGTCTTTTTGGATTCATCTGTCATGTTCTCTGCTAAGCACCGTCAGATGGCATTTTGCTGTAAATGTTCATGTTAGAGGGAGGTTAGGTTGTTACATGTGCTTGTCCCGACTATCCGTTCACCTTTTGCTCCCTTTGCTCCTGCAGGACTGTCCTCAGTTGGTCCGCTCTGAGGAGATTCTGATACCGGCAGGAGAGGTGAAGCCCATTACGCTGAAAGCCCGGAATCTTCCTCAGCCCCAGTCGGGTCAGCGCGGGTACGAGTGTGCGTTACACATACAAGGAGTCAGTCACAGAGTGACCGCTCTCAGGTTCAACAGCTCCAGCGTGCAATGCCAAAACAGCTCGGTATGTCACACGCATGTATATCCGAATAATACCCAGCCAATAGTGTGCGGTATCTCTAACTTCCTGTTTCCTGACCAATTCGAGTGTTATCCAAACTTGTTGTTATTTTTGTGATTACATTTTGTGCTAGTCTGTTTTGTGATGTTGTTATGAACCATGTTGCGACATTGGTTTGCCCAGTATTTTTCAGTTTCTCTTGTTCACACTCGAACACAAACACACACAGTTGAGATAAGGTTGGAGGCGGTTGGAGCAGACTGCCCAAGCTGTAGAAATTTTAAAAGTGTTCCCTGTTCCTCCGACTGATGATGCAAGTCTGGAGTAACTCAATAACCGGACTAATCCAGTCGAACCACCTCGAACACACCCACCCGCTATCATTCTCCTCTCATTCTTTCCCTCTTTCTGTGTCTGTCTCTCTCATGGTCTTTAGCTGAATCTTGCAATCAATATTTGACATGCCAAAGACAAAGTTCAATAAAACATAAACTAAACTAAACTGTATATTATGGCAGTGTTTGCACTATAAGAATACTGTTATCATCTCTCTCTCTTTCTCTCTCTCTCTCGCAGTATTTGTATGACGGCTTGAGAATCAGCGAGCTGCCGGTGGACTTCTCTGTGGTGTGGAATGGAAACTTTATCATTGATAATCCTGAGAATATCAAAGGTATTACACAATGTCAAAAATGAAAAGTTGACTTTACTTTAAATTTCAAGGCAACTTTCTTGGCCAAATAGTTCACCTAACTCAATTAAGTGAGTAAAGTCACATGACTGTCCATTGAAAAAAAATAGTTGAACCAACTTAAAATAAATATGCAAAAATCTAATTTCTGAGTTCACTCAACTATGGATTTATTTGACCCAACTCAAAAGATTATGTTTAATATAACGTTAATATTTAATTTAAACACTGGAATAGTTTTTTGAGATTACACAGTTTGGCAAGTTGGTCAAACTTATTGACGCGCTTTGGACAATCACTTTGATATCAAAGTATATTCAACAAAAATAATCTTTGTTGGTACCACATTTTGACAAATTTTTATTCTTCTACTAAAAAAACTTTGTTCAAGTTACTTTATTACCTTAGTTGGGAGAACAATTTGAAATTGGGTTTTTTACACTGCATAAACATACTATTTATTTTAATATCATTGAAATTGAAACTCATGTTATCTTGGATGACTGCCATTGACTTGGCCAAAGTTGATGTCTTTTTAAACCATCTCTTGCAGACCCAAATTTAAAGTGACCCACCAAATTACATGTGGTATCTACACTTACTAAGATCCATTTGTCTGTCCTTATTTTATGAGAAAAAATATGAAATGTGACTAAAATGTTATCTGATGTTACAGTTGGAGACCCTGTTGATATCATCAAAACTTATCGAACTACACCTGAACTTAAAACTTAATAGTTTTACCAAATTCCTGGAACATTATTTGTTGTTTTTAAATAAAATGCTGGATTTATTTCTCAGTATGCTCATCTCAGTGTTGACCAGAAAGCCATCAGTCCACTGTAACTGTCCAAACATATCAACCTTTAGGGTAGACTGATGGCAGACTGATATTGATTATCGGTAACTGTGAGAATCCCCCATATCCCACAGTGCACCTGTACAAGTGTGGCGCTCAGAGGGACAGCTGTGGTGTGTGTCTGAAGGCGGAGAGGAAGTTTCAGTGTGGTTGGTGTAGTATGGAGGGCCGCTGCACCCTACGCCAGCACTGTCCCATGTCCAACCCCTACACCAGCCGCTGGCTGCACCTCGGCAGTACCAACGTGAAGTGCACCAACCCACGAATCACAGAGGTGCGTCACGCAAACATACAATACATGCTCATGAGTCCTCTTTACAAGCTTGCTATTTTCCGTTTTGTGCCAACATTTGTTATGTAGTTCAAGTTAGTAAGTCTTATTCGGAGAGTTAAGTTCTTTGAACACATAAATCCACTTTTTTGAGTCAAGAAAGAAATCCCAAAGGGGATTTTGTAGCAAAGTGCATTTTCAGTGAATACTGAAGCTTTTCTACATTAAAGGCTTTAAGGCCCTTCATACAAAGGATGAAACTGTATCGATTACTATATAGCAATGCTTCAAAAATCCACATCACAACCATAACAACAACGTTTGGATTACTTTAAAAGCATTTTTTACCAGCTGATGAATGACAAAACATTACAGCCAATCACAATTCATTTTACGTTTAAAGAGATGGCACTTTTAAAATGCTTAGAATGGACACAATGATTTCCTCATTGGTGTGGGCGCGAAATATAAATGTTTTTTTTTCCTTTCCTGCCATAAAGCGTTTCCAAATGCTTCTCTACTCAAAGTGTATTTAGTATGAAGTCTTCTACAGTAGTTTGGACACACACACACACTTGCATGGAAATGTATTCCCGGTTAGCTCATATTCTTACTCTTCGGTCCGTCTGCGAGCTCTTTATTGATGCTGCTATTTCTAGTGAAAGGTGAGTCGTGTGTGTATCAGAAAAATATTTCTCTCTCTTTCTCAGTGTCACCCTCCATCATCAGTCATGCTAGACGCCAATATCTCACGTTTTGTAGTAATTAACGCAATGTTAGAACGCTGATGGCGTACTGCGAGGCTTGTGTGTGTGTGCTCTGAGAGAGAGAGGACGACATGGTGTTTAATTAGTTTGGGTAACGCACCAGTGCTCTGTGTTTAAAGTACCTGCTCATTGATTCATGCGGCCCTTTGCAGTCTGCGTGTCACGAGGTGTGGACCCGTGTGCACACGAGACAATTAAAAAGTAAAGTTGTGACTTCCTGTTGTCTGGTTTAATTTAGAATAGTTGGATGAGATTAAGAACCGTGAGGTGAATGGATTTGGGGTTTGGCGAAGGAGAGAGTTCGTATCGTTTTTTCTGTTTTTGTTTATACAGAATGTGAATGTGCATTGTTATTGAGTATTATTTTGCACTGGTTTGCCGATACACTGTGCGCACATCGAACGAGAGAGCGGTGTGAGATCAACAAAAATGCTTGGGTGGACTAATAGAAATATTGATGAACTTGATGTTGTTTTTTGTCTGAATTTGTAAGCTGATTTGTACAAATACACAGACATTAGTGAGATCTCCCTACAGGAAGATGACGCTCATGAATGATTAATGCTTCTATTAAGCAGCGCTCTGCCCCTCCTCTAAAGCGTCATTAATATGAATGAGTCTTAAGCCTTCAGTAAAAGCAGAGGGTTAGGCATCAAATGAATTGTGGAGGAAAGGCACTTGAAGCTGGTCTAGACGCTGCTCTTTGCTTCAGATGGTCCCTGAGCCTCGTCTTAGCGGTTAAGTCACGGAAAGGATGATGTCAGTTCGTGCCCCGAAGAGCTGATAGGGGATCAGCGATGAGATCTTTTGGAAAATTTGGGGTTATTGGGGCATTGTTTATGCATTTTGTGTATAATGTATATAAGCGAAGTTGATTTGGCCAATAAACGTGCAAGTTTCACGTAATGGGAAAGTACGTTTTGCATGTAGAACTTCACAAGCTTTTGCAACCACATTCAGTATGCGTTCTTATTTTCTTGTTCGGCTCAACGCATCAGCCCAAAACTTGGGAAATAATGGACTAAATACACACGGACAGCAATAGAGAGCGTCTGCAATGAACGTAGTCATGAATAAATAATATGGCCCTGATAGAGCATTCTCTCCTTTCCGAGATACAACCTCACGTGTCTGTTGACAGAGAATTCGGCTCAGCGCACTCAACCACAAATCCCAATTTTAAAACCACGTTCAAGTCCCCCGTCACTTTCATTCTTTACTTAAACAGTTTCCCACTTGGCGGAAGTTCAAAAACAGGCCCTTCTTTTCTCCATTTTCCTTTTCACTCTTTATCGCCGCCAACCACAGGGACATTTAAGAGCAAATAAAGCGTTTAGTATGCAGTTTATGCAGCACGAAACAAGCCATAAGCCGGGTTTTATCAAGCCCATAAATTGCATCTCGGCGCGAATTTGGGACGTGCTTGAATCAGCTGAAAAGACTCGGTCGCGGTAACAAATCACACCTTTCATCTTCCACCACACACTTTCATTACAGCTTCCTAATTATACGCAGCAATTGAGCTCGTGAAAACTCTCCAAGGATGGGAAATACATCCCCATTTAGACTCGAACGTGCTGGTGTTGAGCATTAGCATCTCTCCATCACTTGGCAAGAGAGACTGACACTTTCCGACAAATTTTTCAAAGCCTTTGTACCCTATGATGCGGTGCGCCAAATTCATGCCTTTTCTGGAGGATCCACTTTTTATGCCCCAGTGCGTGCTGCATCAAAATCAAGCATTTTCAATATACATTCTAGATGTATAATTTGGCTCTGAAATGATGTCACCAAACTTGCTTTCTTTTTTATCCAAGGAATTCCGGCGGTGTTTATAAAGGGAAGTTCGTCTGCGGTTGACTGGAAATGTAAATCAAGGCTCTTCCTACCTTTTTCCCAATATCTTGTTTCGCTTAAGTCTCATTACAGAGCTAAAAGGCTTCTGTTGTCAAATGTTGATTTTAAAGGGATTACACACTGACTGGCCATATAGGAGAGACTTGCATAAGAAATGAAGAGACTTCCTGTCTATCGTCCAAATGCTTTTAAGACGCGACACTGGCCCATACCTGTGTATCTTGTGTCTGTTTTTGTCGGTTCGTGTCAGTGTAACTTAAAGGAAGGGCAAGCAGTTGGAACCGTGAGAAGCATCGAGATGTTCTGTGAAGGTCTTCATTGTGTCCGGGCTCAGAAGCAGACGGTCACTTTTCTAATGAGGGTGAAATTGCAGCGGTGCATGATTGCGGCTCTGGAACTGGCAGCCAAACATTCTGCAGTTCTGGGTGGCGGCGGATGCCGTCGGCGGGGTCAAACAAGGCAGCGCTTCCCCTTGGAGTGGGCGGAAGAGACTTTGAAGTATTGAGTCAATGATGAAGATATTTATGCATGTGTGAATAAAGGCCATTTGATGTCTGTAATGGTCAGTCGGAACAGAATCATGTTTGGTGAATCTGGAATGAGAGTTATAAAATATTCTGAGCTGAGTAGAGGTTTGATCCAGAAGCCATCATTGTGTATTTATGGATACAGTGCTATGAGAGCAGAAGCGACGTAGCCGGCTGAGATTTTAGTGGAAGTACGTCATTGTCCCGTGTGCATTTAAAGCTGTACATTTTGCTCATCAAATTTTTGACAGCGACAGATCAAGTTTGCCATTGTGAATCAAGGAGAAGGAAGTTTGCAAAAAAATTATCTATCTGGTAATTTTTGCATATTTTTAACAAAAATAATTAACGCAAAGAACAATCAATTCTGTAAGTTGTAGATGACTAGTATAGTACAGAGTATGCTGATCACTGCATGCTGTTTCTAGTATAATATTTAGTATAAAAATGCATTCTCACAATGTTTCATTTAAAGAATGTCACCTGGTTATTATTTAAGTAAAAATACTCTTATTTTGATACATTTCTGGGTCTTTGCTATTTTAGTTTTCACAAAAGAGATGCAAGTTTTTGTAGATTTCACATTCATCACAATAGAATTGTGAAGTAAGCGCTGTGGTATTTGTTCTGCATTTTGGCAAAGTAGTCGTTCTTTCTGCTTATTTTTATGCTTTTAGAAAATTGGCATAATGTGCATAGCATACGCCACTGCGTACTTTTTGAAAAATAGGAAGTGTTACGCTATTTCGAACATACTGTACCCATATGGTGCTCTGGAACCAGACTTCAAAAGTTTTTCATAGTTAATCTGATGCTGACTTAGACTGAAGTGAATAAATATAGCTTTGCATTCTTTCTCTCTGTTTTTCCATCTGTTCCCTTCCTTGTTTACATGTGTTTCCTGCTCCGGTCCTGCGTGCACAGGAAGGAATAAAAGATTCATGCACTTCCACTTTAAAGTACTGCAGTGACACACCTACTTTAGATTCTAACCAATTACTGTCCACTAAACTCAGCCTGCCCTTCACTGTTTCTGTTGGGTGACTGCATCATCTAGATCAGAAGCAGGCACAGGTTACTTCGGTCATGTTGATGTAACTTCCACATGACTGCACACAAATGGTTTATTGATTGTGCATGTAGTGGCTGAACTGCATATGTAGACTCTTGGTTACTCAGATGCTCCCTTCATTGGCCTCTCTCTGTGATATTTGGATCTGGAGAAGGTCCAACACTGAGCTTCTCTTGGGCTTTTACAGCACAGAAGGCTTTGTGCCACCCAGAGCCAAGGTCACGCTGAGTGGCCATATTGTATTTTATGAGAGGGTGGGCTGCACTGAAATCTAAAATGGCCTTGTGTTAGATTTATTAGCCGTGGCAACAGTATGCAGATCTGACTGTAAAATTTTAAAGCACTGTGCAAAAAGAAGTTTGCGTTTTTTCATTTATCACAATGTGAACACACAAAAGAAGTTTGTGCTTATGGAAGTTTCGTCTGTTATATGTATTATAAAATATTATACTGTATGTATTTTATTATAATATTGTATTATAATGTGATTTATGTGTGTGCACCGAGGATGATATAGTTTAAAACACTTAAAACATTTCAGTTATTTGAAAACAAATACAATATAGGCCCAAATATTGCTTTGAAAATAACAACTTAAACGATTAAATCATTTCTGTTAATTAAAATAAAATAAAAAGCATAAATATTATTGAAATATTTAAAACTAAACAAAAATTAGAATTGTTACACTGAAATAAGATTGAATTGAGGAACAAAATGATTAACTGAAATTAAATGAAAAATGTAACTGAAATATAAATAAATTAAACTGTAATATCAATATAATAAAAACAAATAAATAATCCAATAATATATAAATGTGATAGAATAATATAATGTAATAAAATGTAACTAAAATTAAAAATAATTAAAATACAAAAGGCATTACAAAATAAAAGCTAGAATGTTAGTAAAATATGAAAAAAAAACAATTTAATAAGTTGTGTTGTGTACATGTAACCCTCGTCACTATATTTACAGTATAGCACAATTTTAAACAGTAAAACACAATTTTAAACTGCAAAATACACACAAAAAATATTCAAAGTTTAAATTTTCTTTTGCAAAAAGACATTCCCTTACATTCCCTTGCATGTACACTAAGGATGATAGATGAAGTTTCTACAGTATACACCGAACATTAATGTACACTTTTGCCAGGTTTTTGTCACATCTGGTTCTACAGTTTAATGTGTATTTAACACTGTTAAAACACTATATTGACCAGTCAGCATCTAAGACCAGAACTATCCATTTTATAAATATTCTATAGAGGTCCAATGCTGTGTGTTCTGAACCTATTGTTTTATGCATGTTTACCGTATTGCTGACAGAGTTCAAATCTTGAATCTTTTCCAAGAAAGGGTTGCTGAACGTGCTCACGAATGCATCATTAACTCTTTCTCTCCTGTCGCAGGTGACACCAGTGGCCGGACCACCTGAAGGGGGCACTAGAGTGACTATCCGCGGCATCAATCTCGGTCTGTCCTTCTCCGACATGATAAACAACGTACAGGTGGCAGGAATCCAGTGCACCCCGAAAGAGGACGGCTACATCATCGCTGAACAGTACGTGATGACCTCAGACAAAGTCGTGCTATGAAACTAGTTTCGCTTATGTTTCATCTTCCTGAAAACAGCAGGAGCTGAAAAAAATGTGCATGAAAAGCTGTTTCATGGGGAAAGAAATGTTATTCCACCTCAGGTTTTCATGTAGTTTGCTTCAAAGCACAGCAAGCTGAGTACATTAAACACACACACAAGGTCCAAGTGTCTTTGATGTCCTAATTGCTGACCGACCAATCAGGTTTGAGTATGAGAGGCAGGCCTGGTTGTGGCACTCCGTTCTGCTCGAGTGACTGTGCCGCGGCATCTTGTCTGACAGAAACATCTTCACAAAGGCAGAAAAACACTTGTGTATGAAAGGCCGGTTGTCAACGGTGACCAGCGCTCTAATTAGAGTCGAGACAGACTGACTTTGGTCTGCACCGGCTGAAGGATCCAGTCGTCAGCATCTGTTTGTGTTTACTCTGTTAATTGTGTCATTAACACTGTTTGTTTTCTTCTTGAGTAAATGTACTTGCGGTAGTATTTCATCATTAATACCAGACCTCGCTAAAACACATAGGGGCCAAAAGAGCAAAAGCTTGATGATTCTAAGCTATGTTTTGTGCGTTTGCCTACGTAATGCATTTTTCTTGCTAGGACATGCAGAAAAAATGTGCGCTTATGCAGACACAGGTTTGTCTGCGTGCTTAAAGTTAGTCTCACCTGGAAATACATTTTTAATCGAAAGAGCATATGGTCCTGTCTCCAAAAAAGGCGAGTGGTGATGCTCAGACAAAGCAACTTTTGATAGCACCCCAGAGCAAGTGTTTACACTTTAAATAGTCATAGGAAAATAAACGTAGGAATCAAAGTACACGGTCATCACTATAGAGGTACATGTGATGTTTCCAGTTGTCTTTATTTAGTACAAGATGAGTGTCATCTTGCCTTGACTCAAATTATGCTTTTCCAAGGCATGCAAATATCCTGTAGTGTCTGTTTTGGGAAAGCATGACCCCACAATGCCTTTCTATGCCGCTGAGGTGGGTACAGACGGAGAATGTGCGGTAATTGAAATGCACGGCATGCAGGCCGTCTGTAGGAGGCAGATTTGTCAGCACCTCTCCACTGACAGCAGTTTAATCTGAGCGGGGCAGAGCAGAGCCGAGTGGGAGGGGATTCATTTGTATGGAGCAGTGGAGGGGTGGCTGGAGGAAATGGGGGATACGCTATTGGACTCCATCAAACCAGCAGATGGGGGGCACAACAGAAGCCAGAATAGTTGTGCATACATCGTTTATACTCTATTATATTAAAAGTTGTAAATATAACAACGCAAAACCTTATATTTAAACGTTTAAATTTAGTTTTGAATTGTTTTTATATAACTTAAAGGCCTCGTTTAAAATTAATGTAACATTTATGCAACATTCATGCAACATGTTCATCATTGATATGTTGCTTGCGTTTTTAATTTCCATTTGTTTCTGTTTTTTCCTTTAATTTTATACTTTTAAAAGAAGAGTTTACCTTCAAAATGAAAGTTCTGTCATCTTTTACACAACATCTTGTCATTTCAACCCTGTATGACTTTCTTTCTTCTGTAGAACACAAAAGAAGGCATTTGAAAAATGTTGATAACAGAAAGCCTTTGGTAACCATTGACTTTGATTATTTTTTGTACAAACAATGGAAGTTAATGGGGACCAACGGTTTTTGATTACCGACATTTTTCAAAATATCTTCTTTGTGATGAAAGAAAATCACACAGGAAATAAAAACAGGGTGAGTAAATTATGATACAATTTTCATTTTGAAGGTGAACTATTCCTTTAAAAAAGATATGGCTAAAAGGGCTCATGTGACACCCTTTTCGTCTCTCTCCACTGGCTACCTGTTGAAGCCCGTATCAGTTTCAAGTCACTAATGCTTGCCTATAGGATCATCACTGGATCTGCACCGGCATACTTTCACACCCTCCTACACTCCTACACCCCATGAAGATCATTAGTAAACCAGCAGCGCCTTGTATTGCCTTCTCAACAGGGGAGTAAATCGCTTTCCAGCTCATTCTGCACAACAACTCCTTCTTGGTGGAGAATTACTTTCTAACTCAGTCCGGTCAACCACATCTCTCACAACATCCAAAAAACTACTTAAAACCCATCTCTTATGCGAATACTTGACAGACAAATTAAAAAAAAAAAAAAGTCTCTTTTTGACTCTCAACGAATAGTAGTCTAGTTTTTGTTGAGACAAGTAACTTTGTATAAGCACCTATTGTATTATCGCTCCTGTATGACATTTCACTTATTGCTCCCTGAACTCTCTGTAAGTCGCTTCTGATAAAAGTGCCTGCTAAATGACTAAATGTAAATATCAATATATGCCTTTTTGCACGTGCAATGCCGGATCTAACTTTAGTCCCCAGCAACATTAATAATGAAGTACTCAAACTGAACTGAAGTAAACAAACTTAACCGAACTAAAAGTCGCACACTCAGTGTATTAGAGCGCACAAAGTATGGAGGACGCATCTGTGAACGCTGTCTGCCGTCTCTGTCAGATGCACTGCAGGAAGCCGCATCACGCCCATGATAAAGCAGTCTGCGCTGCATGCCTTCTAACAGTCATCCCCAGTCATTCCACTCATGTCGGTTTCATATTTTCTCCATTTGAGAGCCAGTCAGTGTGTTCTGTGTTTCGATTACATCACTTGATCTGGCCACCCGCCTGTCAATCCGATACCTGATCAGTCTGTATGATGTAGCGACATCGACTAGCTCTCAGATCAGAGAGTGTGATATGCCGTATTGATTGGTACGGGCAGTCTCGGTCTGATTCGCAAGCTAACGGCGTGCCGAGCGGCAAGAGCTCTGAGAAAACATAAGGGTCCGATGCACCAACAGTCTGTATATTTTTGGTGGTCTTGTCAATTCAACTGATGGAATGTGTGCGCTAAAGCGATCAAGGAACCAAAGCAAAAATTACAGTGAAGTCAATGGAAAGATGTACAGTAGTTGCATACTGATCAGTCAACGGGACTGTTAATGTAACTGACTTACTGTTGTGTGTCTATTCTTCTTCAGGATCGTGTGTGAGATGGACGCAGCACCTGTGGAAAGTAAACCCGGCCCGGTCCATTTGTGCGTAGGGGAGTGTAGACCTGAACTACAGACTCGCTCTTCTCAGCTGTATTCCTTTGTGGTAAGGACTTGAACTCTGCTGTTTCTCTGAATAATGCAGTGAGGTGCTGTTGAGACCGAGCAGTGTTTTGCTTTATTAAACTGGGCTTTATTCGGTCCACTGAAGAGAAGTCACGGGTCACTGTGATGTTACGCTTTTGGACAGGTGAACTTTGCTGAGGTGGCTTTGTTCTAAGAAGCCCTTGAACAGCAAAATGTCAAATGAAGTGACTCGACACACTTCAGTTAGCTCAGTTTTGGAACAAAGACTTTCTTTAAGTGATTACAAATTGAACGGAAATGCGTTAAAGTGATAGCTATCTGCTGTGGTGTTTACCTGTAGCCTGTAGGTACTGCAAAATATATTGAAGGATAACATGGTATTGTTTACTTCTATTTTTAAAATTTGATTTCAGACAAAGCTAATACTATGTTTGGATATTAGTAAGTAATATTTAAAATTAAATAAATACGTCAAATTATTCGCAGAATTCAGTTTGGATTTTGGTTTGTCTCCATTTTTCCAATACTGTACATAGAAAATATTGC
Organism: Triplophysa dalaica; assembly: GCF_015846415.1. Lineage (NCBI taxonomy): Eukaryota > Metazoa > Chordata > Actinopteri > Cypriniformes > Nemacheilidae > Triplophysa > Triplophysa dalaica. The sequence goes on from NC_079561.1 coordinate 1,973,291, forward strand.
AAAAGAAAATGTTATTTCTCAGAGGTTGCGCTTCCATAGCTCAAAGGATTTCATTGGGTTTTTGTTGTTTTTCATTTGAGTATCATTTTAGGTAAAAAATAAGATAGGAAAAAGTTGAATATTGTTAAAATATAGTAGGAGTGTGGAGCTGTAAAAGAATAAAGACTGTAAAGGTACAATAATCTGGATTTTGGTAAACTTCAAATAAATAATTAAGGTCTAGGATTAATAATTGTGATATTATCGAGATCTCATCTGTGATTTTTCTTTTATGGGATGTCATTTACTTAAAGGGATAATTTATCCAAAAATTATAATTCTGTCATCGTTTACTCAAGTTTCTTCAAATGTGTTGTTCTGATGAACACAGAGAACGATTTTTGGAAGAATGCTTGTGTGCAATCAGTTGTTGGACCCCATTGACTACTAAAGTAAGAATTTTTTTGTCTGTTGAACACAAAAAAATATATTTTGAAGAAAGAAGGAAACCAAACACTTCTGGGGCACTTTTGTCGACCATTGTACTATGGAAGTCAATGGTGGCCAAGAACTATTTGGGAAAAAGCATTCATCCAAATATCTTTCTCTGTGTCCAACCAAACAAAGAAACTTATACAGATTTGGAACAACTAGAGGTTGTGTAATTGATGACAGAATTTTCATTTTTGGGTGAACTGTCCCTTTAATCACACGAAAATCACTCCACTTCATTTTCCACAGCATTATATAGAATAACGCTGCTATTAAGTCTTGTTTTCAAGCAGTTTTTTTTCAAGTAGTTTTTTAAGTAATGTTATTTACCCATTTATTTACCAAGACCTTAAAAGAAACGCAGGTTTATTGAACTAATGCACTCATCAGGCACAAAGACTTGGGAAACAACATAAAAGCTTGCTAATTTACAGATTGCCGCTGTGTTTGTCATTATTACAGCCTCCCGGCTTCCTGCGTTTAGAAGCGAAGCTGTTGTCAGCATAATAGGACTTGTTCGCAGTTATTATAATAATATTGAGTGATTATGAACGTGTAGCACCGGGGGGGGGGCCTGTATTGAACACTGAGACAATGAAAGCCATTAACCGTATCAAAGGCGGGATGGTTGCCAGGTTGTCTGCAGCAGTGGGGCACCTGTGGGAGCTCCCTCACACCTGTCCCAAACACCCAATCGTCGGCTTTGGGTTAATAGATAATCAACAGCCTTCATACAAACACACACACTTATCTATACCTCAACAACTTACAGCTTTTATTCATTTAAAGAGCCACTTCCTATATGCATGCGTGTGCGTGTTTGCATGCATTAATTTCACCATAGGGTTCCACCACCTGTGCCTTTCATATCGCATAGTAAAACATAAAAGCGCCATGTTCTTTTTGATTTATATCCCTACCAACAACATAGAGTCCCAGAGCGGCCCACCGGTTGTGTGACAATAAAAGGCGCGAGTATTGGTGCTAATACCTTTTCAGTCTTTGCACGTGTGAAGGCGGCCGGCAGCCATCGAATGTTTATTCTTAAGACACAGAGCTGTCTGTTTCTATTTCTCCGCCTGCTATTTTCAGTCCCCGCACACCGTAGAGAGAGGGAATGCGTGCGGAGAACTAGAGAATTTATGTACCGCGGTTTAAAAGCCTTGTATTTGTCCTCAGACATGCTTTTCATGAGCTCGCATCACTCAAACGGGACTGGAAATGGCATTTCTTTGTAGCTTTTACTTTTTCTTGTAAACTGCGCTGAAGACGTTGAGACTTGTGAAGGACGGTTGTTGTTTACAGACGTGACTTCTCTTTTGTGGAACATCTAGCCTGATTCAATCTCTGCTTCTCTTTTGCTGTAGTTAAAGCAGTTTTTGCATCCATAAGGGAGCAATTGTATCAAATTATTTATGCAAAAAGATTTATGCAAAATAGTGTCTTTTCAAACAGGTTTTGTTGATAAATGGCTTCTGACTTGATCTAAAATGAACTCTTACATTTGTATCTCTTTTACAGATGCCTTCTATCACAGGGTTGGTCCCCAGTCGAGGCCCTGAGTCTGGTGGAACTAAAGTCACTATAATCGGGGAGAATCTGGGGGCCGGCAGCAGCGTCACAGTGCTTTTCGGGAACCAGACCTGCGAGTTTTATGAGTAAGAACGGTCATTAATAATGTTACTTATACACTGTGGACTTTTATCATATTTCTGGGGAGACCCCTTGCAACCTTCTGGACCCCCCTGGGTTAAAAACCCTTGTGTTGAGGGATCGTTCACCAAAAAATAAAAACTATTTAATTATTTATTTGCCCTCATGTCGTTCAAAATAGAGGTCTTCACGGGTCAGAAAATGTGTACCCGAAGTTGCGTAAATAAAACCTTTGTCTTACCTATTGCAAGTGACCTTTTGCCTCCATGACTGTGATGCAATCCTCCTTTGTTTCATTCATGTTATTCCTCTCTCGCTAATTGAATGAACGTGTTTAATTCCATTCATTATATATTTTTGAACTTAAGTAACGATTGCTCGTTTAGTGCCATCCAGGGCCGCTGATATTAGTAGCACTTGTTTGCTATCATCTCTGTGCTCTCTGACCAAAAGTTTGGTCCCGGCTCCATCTTGAAGACCTCTGGTTCAAAACCTGCATGTTACTCTTACTTATGTGGAACACAAAAGAAGAACTTTCGTGAAATGTCTCAGTGGTTTTGTTTCCATTCAATGTCAATGGGGTCCAGTGCTGTTTGGTTAGCAACATTCTTCAAAATATCTCCCTTTTGTGTTGTACATAAGAAAGAAGTCACACAGGTTTAGAGAGGTTTAGGTTGAGAGTAATAATGACAGAATTTTTTTTTTCTGGGAACTATTCATTTAGCTGGTTCATACTCTGAAATCATACGCCACCTGAAAAAGTTTTAGATTGAACTTTCCACACTCAGGTCTTCTTCCTCTCTGTGTGATTTAGCTGACATAGTGAGTTCTTCTCCACCTAAATAATGGACCCCCCACCAACTCTCTTCCTATACAGAACATCTTCCTTTTCCCACTCACCGTCTCTCCAGGATGTCTATTTAAAGACGAGGCTGATTGTACCGCTTTAAGGTTCAAGAGACAACTGCTTTAATGAGATTTCTGTGTTCCTCTAGGATGGTGTGTTCATGTTGTGTGTGTGTTTGTCAGAGAGAAGTAATAGCTTAATGTTCTCCGATATGCCACAGAGGATGACTATATGCTCATTTTGCACATGTACCGCATTCATGGAGAGACATTAAAAACGACTACGATTGGAAAAGATCATATAATCGCCCACATGCATCATTCAGATACAGTGTTTCTGAAAATGTGCAATGTGTAGCCATCTAGAAAATATTGTTTAATCATCAGTTGTCCTAAAAGTCTTATAGGATGCTGTTTTCATCCTTCAAATAGCTTTACTACACCATCAACTTTTGAACACACCATTTATGTGTAATGTTTCTGTCTGTTTTGTCCACAGGCGAACTATGACCGAGATTGTGTGTTACTCCGCCCCCTCCCAGACGGGGGTGGGGCCTGTTCAGATTGCCGTGAGTGTGGATCGTGCCCAGGTCAGGGAGAGCTTGACCTTTGAATATATAGATGATCCTACTGTTCAACGCATTGACCCAGAATGGAGCATCGCAAGGTAAATAAAATCAAATATCAAACAGAGATACGTTACTGCAAGAAATAGATCGTGTTCATAGTTTAGAGTCTTCGTTCAAGGGTGTGGGCGGTTGAGTTATTCTTGTAAATGAATAAACAGCTAGTGGCCAAACCAAAAAATATGGCCATGGAGAGCATAGATAGTTTTCTGAAAAGGAAGAAGATTTGACTCACTCTTTTCATGTTGTGTCAGATCTGTCTGATCGTTTTCACTGTTGTTTCCTTAACAGTGGTTCAAAGTCTTAAACTCCCATAATCCTTTGCACAGTCTGAAGTCTACAGAAACCTATGCGGTGCAATACAATGCAAATATTCTTTCATGTCTAAACCATCCTACAGTATAAGTAACAGCACAGAAGGCTTTTTGCTCCAACGAGGGTCAATTTTTAATTATTGAATACTTTTTCATATTAATGTATTTTTTTTATCCTTAAACTTTTGGTTCATTTTCATTTGTTTATTACTTTTTGAATAATAGATTTTGAAAGTAGATTCTTTACCTTTCCATCAGTGAAAAGCTTAAATTTGCTTTTGTAATGCGGTGTATTAATTTTCTTCATACGTTTTCTGTAAGTACATCTGAAGTGATTTTTAAGTGCCAAGCACTACAGAAATGAACTGATTATACAGAGCTTTAAAATATTAGTGTCTGAAGAGCTGCACAGGATTATATACAACGACAGAGTTGAAAAACGAATGAGAGACAGATGTAATGTTCAAAAACAGATTTTGAAGAATATACCAACAGAGTCTTTGTCTTCCAACATTCAAAACAGATAACAGGACTAGTTTTGAGAGCCGACTGAAACTGTACATCGACTTTGACAAGTCTCTTCTTCTTATGCTTCTTATGATCTCCCGTCCTGTGCAGGAGACACAGGGGATTGTAAAGATCGTTTTTGTACTTTTCTTTACAAATTGCATTCCCTCACTTCCGGCAGGGTGTCAAAAGACGGTCATGGTGTTGAAGCAGCGCAGCGGCCACACATCCGCACACCTGACTAATGAAGTGCTCGGCAGTAAACAGCAATAACACCTACAGCGGGAGCTCCTCACCCTTTCGCTCTCCAAAGCTCATTGCTTTTGTTGTACTGCATCCAACCCTGGACATTCCCAGAATGCTAAACAGGATCACTGCTGCTTCTTTTCCGATTTCAAAGACAAATCTAGCATATTTCATTAAATCTACTGAAGCCGGTTTAAACTATCTTTAGTCGCTCTTGCGTATTATCCTTTGAGGACCGTTTTACAAAGGAACAATTTTGATGTGTTGCATAAAGATGGAAAAGGTAGTTTTAGCATAAAACGTTAGCATAACGTTTTTATGCTGAACATTTATGTTTGAGGTGGACAAATTGATCACAAACTGATAAACATTTCATTATTCGTATTGCTTTTGCAATATTGCTCATTACTCATTGCTTATTAATATGCATATTGGTTGTTTGTTAGTACCTATAAAGTACATAATATTAATTCTGCATTACTTTATTCTACATCCCTCAATCCTACACAATACTAAAACCTAAAAACTACCTTATTAGCAGTAATTGGTCATTTAAAGGAGTAGTTCACTTTCAAAATACATTTTCATGATCATCTACTCGCCCTCATGTCATCCAAGATGTTTATTTTTTTGTTTCTTTAGTCGAAGCGAAATAAGGGTTTTTGATGAAAACATTCCAGGATTTTTCTCCATATAGTGGACTTCAATGGACTCCAAAGTCTGTTTCAGTGCAGCTTCAAAGGGCTTTAAATGATACCGCTCGATGAATAAAGGTCTTATCTAGCGAAACCATCAGTCATTTAAATAAAAAATGTATATGCTTTATGAACACAAATGCTCGCCTTGCTCTGTTCTGCGATGCAAGTTCATGACTTCACAAAATACGTAATTACATTTAAAAGGTCACGCATGACGCAAGCAGAAGTACAGAGTCAGTGTTTACAAGTTGAATGTGCAAGTTTTCAAGGTATTAACTATTTTGTGAAGTCATGAACACGCATCGCAGAACAGAGCATGGCGAGCATTTCTGTTACATTTTTTTTTTTTTAAGAAAATTAGAGAGCGTTTCGATAGATTCATCGTCTGGTATCATTTTAAGCCCTTTGAAGCTGCACTGAAACTGTCATTTTGACCTTCAACCATTTGGAGTCCATAGAAGTCCACTATATGGAGAAAACTTTTCATCAAAAAACTTTATTTCTTTTTGACTAAAGAAAAAAACCCAGAAACATCTTGGATGACATGAGGGTGAGTAAACTATCATGAGCATTTATTTTGAAAGTGAACTACTCCTTTAAGACAAGAAAGAAATGAACCCTAATCTAAAGTTTGACAGAATAACACACGTTAAAACAAAGCGTGCAAAAAACCATCCGATCTTCAAATACCATTGCTATTCGAGCACTGGCCCTTTGCCATCTCAGTTGAGCACAAAAGAACCCAGTGCTCTTTGCATTCACATTGTACCTGGACTTGAAAGTGGACTCAGATCTCTTTGAGTTGATGTGGACGCTGTTTTGAAACGGCTGAAAACACTGAATCCTGACCCTCCTGCGTGCTTTGTGGTAGACGGAATAGAATCTTTTCTTTGAAGCGCACACAGCGCGATGCAGACTATACATTTATTTCATTCAATTGCAACCTTTCGAGGCTCAATGTCATCTTTAATGGAACGAATTTGGCAACCTTTGTTAATGCCGTCATTTGTTTTACAGCGGACACACGCCTCTGGTGGTGACCGGGATGAACTTGGATGTCATACAGGAGCCGAGAATTCGGATCAAGTATGGCGGACGGGAATCAGTAAATGTGAGTAACTGAAAACAAGTGCTACTTATTTGTCTTTCTAAGTTATCGGTGGTCTCTCGGTTATCTACCCTCTGCGTTTGCAAACGACCTCAGTTACCTGAGCTCGGGGTTTTTGAGAGATCGGCTCTCCTGAGAGCGAACGCATTGAAACCAAATCGTATCAGTTCAACCTCGGAATTGCACGACCTTGAAAAGTGGCATGCTTTGTCTGCAGGTTTGAGTTAATTATGTGTGACTTTCAGAAGAGAAAGGATCCCCCATTTGTGCGCTGCCTTTTTGGGATGCATTAGACTAATTTCTGTCCTTTCTGTTGACCCACGGAGGCGAGATCAGCCGTGACTCACCAGAAATCTCATCTGTCTCCTACCCACAAGCCTCCGCGTGACCTCTTTTTAAGCCGTGTATCTGTAATTTCGACTAAGTACCCTGCTGAATTATTCAGACTGGGCAAAACGGTGCGGATGAAGCATTTAATTTGTGCATTTTACTCGTCTGAAACCGCCATCGCCCAATGGGAATTTGCTGGAAAATTCTGGGTAGATTCTTCATCTTGTAAAAGGTTTTCTGGATGTATTGGTGGATTGTGGCCAGGAGAAGAGCGTTGTGTTGGTTAATGGGTTGCAGAAGAAAATAAGATGCTGTCAGACGGGCTCGGTCAGCATAAAGAGATCCCGAAATAATGGCAAAGGAATCGGTACAAATTCAATTTGCTCGCCCCGGCAGGGAGTCCAAGTTTAATTAATGGAATTGGGTTTTTTGCTCAGTCTGACCAGACAGAATGTCGGGATAGCCAGAGGCATCTTGTGTTCAAACAGAGAGAGAGTCTACTGTATAATTATGCTTTGTTAACATAACACACTGTACAGGAGGTTAGATTTGACTTCAATCTTGTTTATACTCGTTCAGATAAATACAGTCAAACCAAAAGTGATTCAGACACCAGATATAATTTGAGATTTTTTTTTCTAGTGGTTGCAAAACACTGCAGTTGCAGGTTTTCCTCCTCATTTGTTTTCATTGGTGTGAAAATATATTGGCGAATAGGTAGTGTGTCTAATACCTTAGAAAGGTAAAACAGATGTCCATCACTCATCTCTGAGTCAGAATTACTTTGCCGAGGTAAACGTACAACTGCTATAGCATCTCCTCTCTCTCTCTCTCTCTCTCTCTCTCGCTCTCTCTCTCTCTCTCTCCCTGTGTTTCTAAATGCTTCACAGAGCTCGCTCACGTTTTACTCATAAAGTCATGGCGTGGGCGCTGACTGATCTTTCTTTCGTTCTTCCTTTCTTTCTTTCCGTTTTATGTCTGAAACTTTTATTCTTCTGTGAAACACGAAGATTCAAGGATGACAAACGTCTTCAGGAGAACATGTAGTTAGAGGCACTTTCGTGGTGCATTTTAGTCTGTTCTAAAACTTGCCATTTAAAATGATCATCCGCCGTTATTGTGTGGAAAAGTGCTGCTTTTCATAATACTGAGTCGGAACGATGATAGAGTGTGTGAATGACAACAAAAATGTTCATTTTTGGGTGAACTATTCCTTTGACCGCAAAGGTTACAATTATGTATCTCCTTATTTCCCTGTTCCCTGTATTTTTCTGGGGTTTAGTTGTCTAGCCATCAGAGCCGAGCGCCCGTCAAGGCGGCTTTCAAAGTGTCACGCGCCTCCTCCCCAAATTGCCTCTCTACCACCTCCCTCCACCCCTCTCTTACCTGGCAGCCCAACGAAAGGCACACAATTGCTTTTGTGCATCCTGCTGTACCTGTCACCGGCCTGCAATCCAGACATTAATCATTTACCTGATTATAGCTAAAAGATTAGTTTTTCTGCTTTTGTCTTTCTGCTGAGCGAAAGAAACCTTTGACACGTGCGACGGCAGAGAGATCCTGTAATAAAGTCTGGAGGCACGTTCCTGAAGCTCCACGCGCCGCTATCTGAGCCCATCACAAGAGCACTTCAGTTTTCCTCTAAAACGATGCGATCAGACGCCCCCACCAATCAGTGTCAAAAGACCTCCCCAGACACCGCCGATAAGAGCACGCTGGCAAAACCAACAAAAAGAACATGAACTATAGATGATAAAAGCATTGAGGCATGTGCATTTAGCATAGAGCCGCAGACACTTCGATGGAAACGTATGGTTGTTATGCATTCATTTTCATTTCTGCCGTGTGGCAAGATATCTAGTTTAATGCTTAAGGAAGTGACAAAAAACAATAGAACCACGGATCTACGGATCCTGAGGCCGATTCTTTTTTTTAGAACTATTCGGAAATCTGTGGTCAGTTCACCATTGATTGTTTCGCTATATGTTGAAGTCTCTACCACACATAGAGTCATACAATGATGTCACAAACATATGTATCGTACAAGTACATAAAAGCAGGTGTTCACTCTTAACTTTCTCTCATTCACAATCATAAGCTTATAATAATGATTTATAAGTTTAGCTGTCAGGTACGATTTCCCAGGAAATGTCTATTTAACGTCGTTTGACTTCAACCCACATAATGGAAACTACGTGAAGTTTCCTGCAGTTTTATATTCTAAACCGAGATGGCGATATAGAGGCAAAAGTTACACACCTAGGTGACTTCATAAGACTTCTTCTCGCCCTGAAGCCGGAGAGATGATTGGGGAAAAAGCGTAACATTGGACGTTGCTTTGTGCCGAGTCATGTGTCAGTTCACGGAGGAAACGGAAACCAATTATTTCAGAGAGACAGGAAAGGATTCGGATCCCAATTATTTTCACAGACAAATACCTGCAGCTACTGCAACCTGGTCATGAAAGGACGGGAGAGAAACTCAAAAGCTATTAGTCGGGTGCGGGTCCTGGAATACAAGGCAAACTAATAAATATATTTCAATGTGTATTAGGATTCGACCTGCTCAGTATTTACATATCCGTGTGCTTGTGCTGTTTATATTATTCAATTGTGATCTTCTAACTTCATTCCAGCCATGTGGAAGGTACATTTTGTGGAAAACTGGTAACGCATTGTGGGAGGATGTGAAAACTGGTACAGCAACACAAAACGTGACAGCGGGCAATGTGTGCTCATCCAGATTTAAACAGATGGTGTGCAGATCCAGAGCGGGGCTGGTTTGGGCTGTCCTGTGTTGTGCCAGGCTGATTGTGGCCATGAGACGGCATGGCAGTGCCATCAAAAGGGAAAAAACAAAAATGCAGTTCAATCAGATCCTCCTTATGTCCTGCTAGACCCGCCAGCGCTGTGAAAAGCTTGTAAGGTACCGATCATGATGTGAGGGTTAGATCTAGATTACTGTAGATACTGAGATCTAGAATAAATCCCAGTAAGTATTGCGTCCATTGTTTCCCTCATCTGTATGTGGCTTTGGATAAAAGCGTCTGCTAAATGACTAAATGTAAATGTAAGTAAGAAGCAGGTCAGTATATGTCCTTTAATGCTCTTTTACATAATGGCCTATTTGACTAGATCTTCATTCGCCTGTTAGTTAGCTCACGTTTGGGGTTGAGGGGTGTAATAGGATAACATGTTTAGATGACAATGTTATTGAATCCCATTCATTTTTAACCTGATCTAGTTGCTTTGTCGTGGAAACACTTTATGTAATGGAGAGCGCCCCAGAACTACAGAGAAGATCAGAGCTCTGTAAAGCACGTCAGATGTTGTTTAAACCTGCATGATGTTCAGACATATTAAATGTTGTGATGTCAAAAGCATGTTTTTGTAAACGGGTGATTTATTTTCTTTATTATGTTATCCTCTGGGGGGATGTTAAACAGTTAAAGGATAAAAAAAATTGTAGTTTTAGGGTGAGATTAAAATACCTAAACATTTTATTGATTCTATTTAGTTTTTTCTTAGTGAGCTAGTGAGTTGAGTGAGCAGGAGCTTGTGCTTGTCTTATCGAAATCATTATATGACGTATTTGACAAGTTTTAAATTTAAAATAATATTTTATCATAAACGATAACATGTAATAATATTTTTAATACATTATTTAAATATTATTTTTCTAATTTTTTTTCTCTTCTATTAAAATGTGTTTCCCAGAATATAAAGAATTGCAAAAACATGAAAATTAACAAAATAAATGTCTCATTATTGTTTCATTTTCTCTCTACAGTACAGCTGTTAAAAGTGTTAAAAGTGGAAATCCTCTTTTTTAATATATAAATTAGAATGAATAAAAATCACCCGCATATGCTTTTTTGACTTGTACCAGGTTATTTAGTGCCGTTTAAATCTGTTTTTTAAACGTACATCTTAAAGCAAAATATTATTCCCTGCAAAGTACACCTGCATGAGGACGCGCATTTCCTTCTGAATACACCGACCCAGGGTGCAGAAGAAGCCAATACCGGTTAATCACTGAGAACAAAGACCAATGCAATCTCAGGATGGCTGTGAAGAATATCACTTATTATACACTCCTCAAGAGCCGAGTCAAGAGGAATGAAGACCGAAAGCACTGGAATGAGATGCACCCTCAATCTCACAAAATCAAGTTTGTGTGGTCAAAACGAGTTACCATCGATTGCGGCTCTGCCCGCGAGGAGGCAAGATGCTAGCAGTAGGCGCGGCACTCGCCGGTCCTGCCGAGCTTTGAAGATATTTAGCTCTAATTACGTTTCTCTCCTGAGAGTCGAGGAGAAGTAAGGAATGAGATGAAAAACTCCCGGCGCAGTCAGAGTTTCACAGCGATCAATTTTGTTGTCGTAGCGTCAATGTTGTTCTCAGATGCTCCGAGAGACGGCTCGATTCCTGAGTGTCAGTGTTATAAGCTAATATTTTTACAGTATAGGAGTTTGTCTCATTTGAACTGGTCACCTTGCAGCTGTGGCATCTCTGGCTGTATGGGTGAATCTAATTTTAATTTCACATTTTACTCTAAAATCAGCATTCAAATGTGAAAATATATTTGTCATATAATATTCTAATGTGGGACTATTAAAATGTGGACAATAATTTTATGACCAATGAGCACTCGCACTCAAACATCATCTTATTTATTTACTCCACTATTTAAAAACAATTCTTTTCTATTTCAAATTTCATGATATTTTTAAGTATAAATATGTTAGCCTGAAGAATCTATATACCTGTGTGCTCCACATTTTTGTGCATCATTGAGCTGCTCATCAAATTTGAAGCTGTAATGTAAACAACATGCTATTGGATATTTTAAAAGGGGGAGGAGCCCACACGATCCATTTTACTGTAACTTCCTGTTTCAGTGGAAATAACATCGTATCAACACATTCGGGTTCTTAAAGATGGTAGAACATTTATGTGTAGTGAAATGAATCTCGCAATGCATACAAATGTATTTTTATCTTATTTATTTTTATCAACATAATCAAATATTTCTTTGATTGTTCCTTGATCTACTGAATTTTAACACTAGATGTTCCTTTTTTTGCCAATGAAGAACCGTGAAATCGAAAGTATTAAGACGAGTCTCGCACTGTTCTGTGGTGTAGAGAGATTTGATCAGAGTGTAAATGATACTTTTAATGTTTCCTCTCAGTTTCGCTTCTGACTTTCGAGCATCAAAGTCGCTCTTGCCTTTGTTCTCTAGCTGTGTTGTTGTCTAACAAAAGGATATGCAGCTGTAGTCTTTTCAGCTCAATAAAACACACTCGAAAACAGATGGTATCAAAGGGATCTTAATGGGAAAGAACTGAAGTGAGATAAAACAATGAATAACAATTACTCTGGAAAATGCTGATGAAAATAAACCTTATACCATCTCTCTCTTATTTTCTCTCTTTCAGGTGTGTAAGGTTCTGAACGTGACTACCATGAACTGTTTCGCTCCCTCGCTGAATGCCGAGTACAGGCCGAGTTTGGACTCGGTGAAGCACGCGGACGAGTTCGGCTTCATCTTCAATAACGTCCAGGCCCTTCTGGTGTACAACAACACTAACTTTCTGTACTATCCTAACCCTTACTTTGAACCTCTGAGCACCAACGGCATTCTGGAACAAAAGCCAGGGTCCCCTATTATTCTAAAGGTACGTTTATAAACAGACGTTCATGTTAGTATCCAGTCAAATAGGATATATGTACATGTGTTTATATGCATACTCTTTGTGTGTGTTTCAGGGTAAAAATCTGGTTCCTTCCGCATCCGGTGTAAAGCTCAATTACACCGTTCTGATTGGAGAGACTCCCTGTTCTGTCACCGTGTCTGAGACTCAACTGTTGTGCGAGCCCCCTAATCTCACCGGCCAATACAAAATCATGGTAAGATCAATGTTTACTAGGTTTTAGACCTGCGGTGTTGCCATGAGGGCTGAATTTGCTCTTTAAACACTCATTATTTACTCATTATTATTGTACTGCCGGTGGAGACGCGGGCCAGACAGTGTTGTTGCCGTTTCCATGTTCCCATGGAACAGCAAACCAATTACTGTTAAGTGCTGCACCGAAACTTTCCGAACACTTGATTTACATCATTTGTTTTGTTTGTATCATGTTTTCTTTTTTTATTTCTCAGGTGCAAGTCGGAGGGCTGCACGTGTCACCCGGCTCAGTAAACATTCTCTCCGACAGTCTACTGACCCTTCCTGCTATCGTCAGCATCGCTGCGGGCGGCGGCCTTCTTCTCATCATTGTCATCCTCGTGCTTATCGCCTACAAGCGCAAGTCTAGAGAGAACGACTTAACGCTTAAGAGACTGCAGATGCAAATGGACAACCTGGAGTCGAGGGTGGCGCTGGAGTGCAAGGAAGGTGAGAATGACACGGACAAATGGACATGTTGAAACAATCAGATTGTGAGCCGTTGATGATGCACCACACCCTGACGTCGCTGAATGCTTGAGTATGTTATTGCGGAAAAAATCAGTGATTCTGAGTTAGCAGGGCTGAGCAGGTGAGGTTTGCGTTGACTGGCACTAGAGCCGTGAGAAGTTTAAAAAGCGGGGGCATAAAAGGGGCAGATTCCCTCTGTCAGATGGGGGGGTTCTGCTCTCAATGAACACCTGAGACAGACTGGGGATTTAAGATGTGAGAAGAGGGTGCTTTTGGACAGCAAGAGAGATGATGAACAAAAAGAGCGTTTCAGAAGGGAAGATAGAAAGGAGAGGGAAGAAAACGTGAGGTGAGAGTGAGAGAGAGAGAGAGAACTCCCTCAGGGTAGAGCAGTGCCGCGGGCTCTGTTAGAATGGACCCAATTAAAGGCATCCCACCTATAGTCTCCACCGACAGGGGACACGCACTCCAGCAGCCTTCAATTTACTCGCTGTGTGTGTCTGTGTGTGAAAGAGAGAGAAAGCCGTCAATAGAGAGAGGCAAAGATGTTATTTTGGTTTTCTCTCTGTCAGCCTTCAGGAACTTTATCAAAACCTGAAAATGGACGAAGTCAAGCCTTCAGAGGTCTTGATTAGAAGAGCATTGAATTTTTTTAAACCAAAAACTCAAAACTTATAAATCTCACAAAACTTTCACATAAACCTCAAAATGATTGATTGAAAATGGAGGCAAGTACCATTAAGCTTTTAGTTTAATGACAGTTAACATACCAAAATCTACTTTTTATTCGATGTTGATTCTCATTTTTTATGAATTCATTATGTAGTAGAATATATGAGTAATAAAATTGTATTCATTTTAATTAATTTCTAACATTTGTATAAATATTTTGTACGTAATTGTACTAATAAATATAATTATATTATTTTTGATCTGCATAAATTCGACCGTAATAATTACTATAAATAATTATAGTATGAAAAAAATCTTTCAATAATATGTTGCAGTTTTTTCATATTACAGTAATGAATTGATGATGTTTTTACGGTATAGCAGTAAACATTGACAGGATTCTACTTTAATGTCATGATAATAAACAATATTTTAATAGATTTTGATATTATTCAAAGGTTTCCAAAGATGTATCTATTTAATTTTTTTATTGTATTATATTGACATTGAAATATAAATGATTCAATTTATTAAATTAATTACATAATCTTCTATTTCTCTCTCAACTCCATTTCCAGCTTTTGCGGAGCTGCAGACGGATATTAATGAGTTAACCAGTGATCTGGACCGAGCTGGTATCCCATATCTGGATTACCGCACGTATGCCATGAGAGTGTTATTCCCTGGGATCGAAGACCATCCTGTGCTCAGAGAACTGGAGGTGGGCTGTCATCTGCCTTATTTTATTAACAAAACGCTGTGTCGTAACTAGGCATGACACAACACCAATGTTGTATCAATGAGATTCGTCGGCGAGGCTACCCGCACAATGTCACAAAAATGGAAACCCACGATCGACAAAATGTCCAGTTGTAGTTGTGGTTGGTGAAGACATTGTGTTATTTACATCTTGCCATGAAGCATGTGTGCCTACAGTGTAAATTATGTATGATTTATTGTATTTTCTAGGTATTTTCTCAGCAAAGTTGGTTTGTAGATAAACGTAGGTGACTATGTTGTGTTCCAGGTCTCTGGTAATGGGCAGCTTAGTGTGGAAAAAGCTCTGAAAGTATTTGCCCAGCTGATGAACAACAAGGTGTTTTTGTTGACGTTCATCCGGACGCTGGAAATGCAACGCTCCTTCTCCATGCGTGACCGTGGCAACGTGGCGTCGCTCATCATGACGGCTCTACAGGGTCGGCTGGAGTATGCGACGGATGTGCTCAAACATCTGCTGTCCGACCTCATCGAGAAAAACCTGGAGAGCAAGAACCATCCCAAACTACTGCTCAGAAGGTTAGAGAGTGTTTAGTTTCTCTCTTTTCCTACTTGACTGTAATTTCCACACTAATGGAGGTTAATTCTATTTTTTTAACTCAATTTATTTCTATTGCACTTTTGTTTAACATTACAGTTTTCCCAAGCAGAGAAGTAGACAGAAGTGACAGTAAAAAGGACAAATGTTGGGCTGGCACATATTATTGAATACATACAAAGAATAAGTCTATGCACAGACGGTTTCAAAGCAACAACATAAACCAACTTTACTGCACTGTGGCCCAATCTAAACATCCGGCACATAGGCAAAGAGCAGAGACCGTGCAGATTATCTCAGAAAACAAGCAAAATAAATAATTGAATTAATAATAAATAATATGTATATATTTTTTTTATTAATAATAATAATTTAAAAGTAAATGACATAAGCTAGCAAGTTAAAAGTACGTCCAGCCAGTATTGTTTTGGGTTGCCAGTCGAAGAACCATTACTTGGCTAAAGCGTCTTTGTGAGTCAAGGTTACTCCCATATATATTACTGTTTATGTATATATCACAATAGATATGCAGGTATCATCACGGCTGTTTGAATATTTTTGCCCCACAACTGTTCTTTTGGGGGTTTTTTTTTGTTTTGTTTATTCACTAACATTATATGTTTTGCTTCAACTATCGAACTAATATCCATGCTGTGAGGGCTATATCATATATCATAATATCATATGGATAAAGTAAGTGACTAATTGAGCTAAATGTGTTCTTCTCTGTTATCTTATCTTAGATTATAGTCTGTCTAATAACGTTCTATTCACGCTTTATAGATCCATCCTGTCTCTTCTGTGTTTCAAGTGTCTGAATACGGCCCCATTGTCAGCGTCATTTATCGTTGATGTGCCGGCTTCTCATAAAACATTTACAAGCGGCTCAAATCCACATGTTTTCCTTCCTTCCCTCTTTCTCTCTCCATCTCGCTCGTTCTTATTCCCCTCTTTAAATTTGTTGAGGTTTTCAAAGACTTTCAATACCAGCATGTCAACTAGACGATTTAGTGTAATAATGATTAAACAAAGAGTCGCCCGGGGGTGAGCGTACATCCCAGTCCATGGCTGCTTTCATTACAGCCCTTGCAACTCTTGACGGAGCGTATTTTAGCTTTAGGTGCCGAATGCAGCATCATATCAGCTGTACATCACACTTGGAATATTCAAAGCGGGCGTGCTAAACAAACACTAGTTTCCCCGTCTCTCTGTTCAGTGAGTTGCGATGTGACTGGGCTCATTAATAGTCGCAGTAAATAGATGCAGGGCAATGTGGATTATGCCGTTATTTAAAGCGACAGATGCCGCGTCTCTCTCATTATCTGCTGTCATTAGGAACACAAAACACTAATCCTCCAGCATTGGCAGACCGGGGCCGTGGGGATGGAGTCGTTGATGATACTTTTCCCTTATTTTGTCTATGGGAATGTTTGAGATTATCGATTCGATGTGCTTCTTTTGCACGGCGTGTTCTAGAAAGCATCTGGCGAACGAGAAGACTGAATTAGAAATGTCTCACGAATCGGTTTCTCGCTTTTATTTATTTACCGTTTCCTCTGTTTTACTTTCCCTGTCCGCTGCTTTCCGTCTCGGCTCAGGTTCCTGCCGATATTGTCAGAGAAAATAATGCTTCGTTCTTCCACATCGATTGGCCTCCGTCTCACTGTTCTGCTCTTCTGTTACTTTAACCAAATGCATTATTCTTCCTCTTTCTTCTTTTCTTTCTGTCCGTCTCAAGCATTTTGCTTTCGATTGATTCGTGTGGAAATAAAACGCCCTTTTAAGTGACCTTAAAGATTCCCTGGTATACATGAAGGACTTGTGCCGCTCGTGATTTTCCCGCTGGTCCTTTATCAACAGCTTTGGTTATTGGGTAGCATGTGATGTCACTTCCTGTAAGGTGCTGATGAAACATCACGGCAAGCAGTTTAATAGAATCCCAGTTTCACTGAAAAGTATAAATAAGAACCAAGCACTGCCCTTCAGGCTACTTTATGTGTCAGAAAGACGAAAGCTTTGAAATCCCAAAAACATTGAAAGCCGCCACAAAGTTGGAGCTGAAAGTTGAGCTACTTTTATGGTCCTTCTCCATTTTCTTGATGTTAGGACAAAGAACATTGATGCGTGTTGAGGAAAATAATGAATGTCAAAGACGCCTGTAGGGCAGTCGCTTGCAAATGAGACATCTTTAGGAATCAGACAATATCAACAGCGAGACTAATTTATTTCATAAAGTGACCCACTTGCATTTAAAGATAACCGACTGTGAAAAATAACAAGGGCCTGTCTGGTCTCTGTGGTCATCAGACTGGCTTCTCATTTCAAATCGCCTAAAGCACAATTGGCGTTAATTTTTTGCATGTCTATTTTATCTTTGTTTGATTACGGAGGAGATGGAGAATCTTGCAAGACGATGGCTTGTTTTGGGCCTCCGTCTATCTTTGAATCAGCAGGGAATCTGAATGTTTTCAGCAGACTTGATTCATCACAGTGGAAAGCCACAATGATTGAAAACTGTTGTACATTGCATGAAAGTCATCATGTGTTTTTTCCCATTTTTGAAAGAGATTTTGATGGTAAACTCAAATTATGGATGTTGTTGTTTCTATTATCAGAAACCAATCTCATTCCATATCTCACACCTCTATTTTCATTTCGTTACAGTTTTCACAACAGCCTTCATGTTGAGGTTCTCTCTCTGTACCATTTGTGTCTCCCTCTTATTTTATCTCTGTAGAAAATGGTGGCTGTAAATGGAACGGCTCCATGGCCCCGGGCTCTCTAACGCTTCTGTTTGTGTGTCGGCGAGAGTGTGTACATGTTTTCCCTTAATGAGATTTGCAGGCGCCCAGAGTCGCTTGGAAAGGACTATTAGTGGAACGTTGTGTTGCGTGTCACCCCTTCAATGAAGCATTCCTTTACCCCCCCAAGACACACGAGCGCACACGCACAGCTCATAAACACGCTAATAAAACCCTCATGTTCATTAATAAAACTAAATTAAAGCAGAAAAGAAATCAAACGTGGCTGAAGAATAGAGGAAAGTTTTTTGGAGATGACTGAAGCAGTGTAACACAAAAGCCTTTATGTGATGAAGTTGTAGAGTTTGAAAAACCTCATTTAGATGCTCAAATAGCTACTATTAACTTCCTATTCATACATTCTCTCGCTGGGAGATGAGCAGGCGGCGTCTTTGTGTGTGTGTGTGTGTCCTTCCCGGTGAAAGAAAATAGTGATTCAGTAAGGTCTTTAAAGCATCAAATCTTCAATGAGGTGATTTTGGAGATTGACTTCTGTGGGTTTGAAATACATTTCCAAGCCTGGTATTGACTTGGTGGTCCCCTGGAATATCGAATTTGCTGGTACACCTAGAGCATGCCTACTTATCAATTCTCGTGTGCATTTGAAAATGCAATTTCCTTTCATTTTCTTTGTTAGAACTCAATTTCCACCAGTAAAACCGTAGTTTAAAAGACACGCTGAGCTTGGTTGAGGAACCATGTGTGATGTGTTGGCGGGTAAGACGTGGACGGGTCCATCATATGTACACTTGCCTTTGATTGACAGTTGCATAAGTATTTTTATGCATCCCTAAAATGTTTGTATCATTTTTGTTGTATATATTTTTATTCACCTGTTAATTGTCGTAGCCCTTTTTAAGCCTACACATGAAAAAGCATGTTAGAACTAAAATGGCGGTAAAAAAAATCACACACACAAAAAAAATGTTAAAGGTATGTTGTTAGGTTTATTGTAAAAAATAAATAAAAAAAGTTTGTTTTTCTGTGATTAAAAAATACATTAAAAAGGTTGCAAAAGGATAACACAAAATCTAAGCACACTCTTTATAAAAAGGAATCAATTACTCTCCCTACATAAATTATTTAAAAAACACCAAAGAAATCTGTATTCTAAAGTCTTAGACCTTTCCAATGATATATAGTTTGTCATGATTCGATTAGAAATTACATGCACAATATTGACGCACCTGCGATGGGTTGGCACTCCATCCAGGGTGTATCCTGCCTTGATGCCTGATGACTCCTGAGATAGGCACAGGCTCCCCGTGACCCGAGGTAGTTCGGATAAGCGGTAGAAAATGGAATGGAATGGAATATTGACGCAAATTAGGTGTCCCGCATACGGAACGGTTGACAGTTAACAGGCTACTGCACTTTGCTCACATATTCCTCCGGTGGTTCAAGTTCTCCCTGCTTATTAGTTTTACTTTAATCTCATTTCCCCTTGCTTAAAGGACAGTTTAAGTAAAAATGTCTTTTCTTGCTCTCCCGTATATACCGTAAATATAGCAGTATGTGATAGTTTAGTGTGTGTGTGAGTTGAGATTCTATGAATCTGTCAGCGTAAGTGATTGATCTTTGATTAAGTGCTAAAGGATACAGACAGGAAACAGTCCTCCAAGGCCTGATGCAACCAACATCAAACACGCTGTCACTCACATGTGGTGTTTGTGTGAGAGAGAGAGAGAGAGAGAGAGAGAGAGAGACTATAATACACACAGTGAATTTGTGCCATATCACAATTTGTGTTTTGATGCACAAATACACACATGTTCATCTCACTGCTATGGTCCCACAGCTCACAGACCCCAAAGAAACCAGGTACACAAAGGAAAGATGACAGGCTTAAAAGAGAATGTATAAACATTAAGATGTTTTGTACAGACAGACGCACTTGCTACTGAATAAAACACATTCTTTCGAACACACACTGTCCTTGAGAACGATCACAAAAACTGACACACTTATCATGAAGATAAGACTTTCCCTCATTTCACTCCGTCTTGCATCATTTCTTGTATTAGACGATAACTTTTCTCTCATTTCATCCGTCTCTTTATCTCCATGCGAGAGCCGGACTGATTTATGCACTGAAATGCGGCATCATTAAATGGGCATAATTTGACGGACTCGTTATTTGAGAGGCATGTTTATTCTTTCAATAAAATTAGCATTTACAGTCTGCTAATGCATTAACCCGGCCGAGTGAATACCTCAGACTCAAAGCAACAAATGCAACGCAATGCAAATAACATCGTCTTTATGTTAATGGGCTCTTTAGCTCCTGAATATACAAACTTCTGACGCCTAAGAGCGCTAATAACTCAAATTTAATGCATGTCAGTCTATTTTTCTGCCGTTTTGATTCCTGTTTAGTTGTCGTGCAAGTTCAGCTTCTGTTTATTTCAATGGGAAAAGATTTTAAAAACGTATGTTAATCATCATTAAAACCTGACCAAAATGAAATCTTTTTTATTTGAACTAGACGGCTAGTCAGCAATAGTTGGTAGTCCCATTGACACATACTGTATAATTCCACATTTTCATTAAATCAGCATTTTTTATGTATCGTGGACGTTTCAGTCCAGTGTTTTGAATTTCAACCAAATCAAACCTCAGGAGTGAACAGCACTGAGAAAGACTGACAGCATGACAAGACACATGAAAATTGCGATAAAGATCCAGATTATCATATAACATTTACATTTACATTAACATTTAGTCATTTAGCAGACGCTTTGTTTTTTTTTAGCAGACATAAAAAAACAATGTTTGAACTTTGCCAAAACACATGCACAAATATTACTGGTGTATTGCTTAAAAATGAATATGAACTTGTTTTCTTTTCAGTATTGAGGTCTGAAAAAATACAGAGGATATTTTCTGTTATTTTCACAAGTTACTTCAGTACATAATTTACTGCAAATAGATGCCAATCAAAACTATATTTTTATTTGAAATTTGTGAGAAATATTTTTAGTAGTTCAACGATTAAAACAAAAAAGATCATTTTACTTAAACACATACCTATAAATTACGGCTGTCAAACGATTAATCGCGATTAATCACATCCAGAATAAAAGTTTGTGTTTACATAAGATATGTTTGTGCAATGTGCATATCAATTTTGTAAATTTAAACACATACATGTACATATTTAATAAAATTATCAAATATCAAAATGTATAAATGCTTATACATAATTTCCATTTTTCGTAAATTTAAATAAATACATCTTAACATTTTCTAAATATATATACATATATCTGTATGTTTTTGTGCTTTTTAATACAAAATAAATATGCACAGAACACAAACATATATTATGTAAACGCAAACTTTTCATCTGGATGCGATTAATCGTGATGAATCATTTGACAGCCCTAAAAGAGTAAACTCAGAAAAACTTTAAAACGGTCTCTGAATTATTTTCTTTGCAGCTGTAGACGCCCCATTGATGTATTTGTCAATGGATAGTCAAGCTCATTAAAAAGCCAACCAGCCAGAAACCAGATTCAATCTGAAGTACGTCTGAAGTTTTCTATCTTTGAGAATGTTGTCCAAAGAGCATTTGAGTACATCTGTCTAGTGCTAGTCACTTCAGTCACATGGACATGCCGGGATGATAGTTTATCATCATCCAGACCTGACCTCTGTGGACAGAGCTAATCGTGTCTGGACAATCCACCATCGCTGTTACGTTGAACCCAAACTCACATATACACACACGCAGACATACACACTTACACACACACACTCTCCCACACTTAGTGTTTGCGCGCTGTCTCAGCGGTGTAATCATAGTTATTTCCACATGCATTAAAAGAGTCATTTTCTCTCTCTGCTGTTTAGTAAATTGCTGGTGTGCTACCTCGCTGGCCCATAGTGGCCCAGTGGAGTGTGTGAAAGTGTGTGCGCGTGTGGACGTTGCGGATGATGTTTGTCAGGCTAGGTAACAAATGCTGATATTACAGTGCCCTGTAATGCCAATATGTGCTTGTGTGTTGTGAGAGATTTACATGCTTAGAGAGAGACACAGGAAGAGAAAAGCATGAGCGGTCATATACTTAAGTGTTTTTTTATTTTGTCGATGACTTAACCCATGCATTTCACCTTTATATTTATTAAACACATCAAGGACACTTAAAGCACATGATTTGTTTAAAATCACATTATCAAACCGAAAAGACGGCGAGTAATAGAATGATCCAGACGGGGAAGAGAACTATTGGTATTCTACTGACAGGCTTTGCCGTCAGAACAGGGAATAACCCTTTCATGTATTTTTCATGCTTGTGAACTGCTCCCGTCAGGGTGCTGTTTGTTCCCTCCTTCTCTCTTCCTTTGCCCTCCTTATCTCTCTCTCTCTCTCTCTCTCTCTCTCTCTCTCTCTCTCTCTCTCTCTCTCTCTCTCTCGAGCTTTTCACCTGCTCTGTCTTCAACCCTCAAACCCTCAGCTCATGCTTTATCCTTTCTCTCTCCTCAAATTATTGGCCACAACCCCAGAGAGCACTGTCTGAGTGCCGTGTTTGTCATCGAGGCGCTGTGTCTGTATCTGTCTCACATACGCCTCAAAGCAAAGATATAAAGGAATGAGACGGTGTGGTCACAACAAAGAAATTATAAATGGACAGTAAGGCTGAAGAATGAATGAATGACTGACAGGAAGGAAACAAAGACGCTCTCCGTCTGCCATGTCTCAGTTTCTCTCTCGCTGTCTCTCTCGCTCTATTTCTTTCTCTCTTTGAAAAAGGAGGTCATCCCACATAAAAATGTCTAAAGGAGTGTGGGGAAGGTCATTTTTTAAAATAGCATGTTTTTTGTAATGCATTGCATTAAATGTCCAGTATATGAAATGTAGCGGCATCTGGTGGTGAGTTTGCAAATTGCAACCAATGGCTCCCTCTTAAAGCACTACGGCTGCTGACACAGAACTAAAATGTCACGTTTTGGCTTCTTTGCCGAAGGAGATAATGTATTTACGAAACGCGCTCTATGGAGCAGTTTGTATGTTTAGGAAATCTGTTGAAACAACACGGCGAATTCCAGGCAAGGGGACCTGCGGTGCTCTTAGATAGAAATAGCTCATTTTGCGGTAATAAAAACGTAATGCTTTATTATGTAAGGTCTATTTACACCTCTGAACACATAGTTATGTATACTATATTGCAGTTCCATCAATAGATCCTCATCCTACACATTGCACCTTTAACTCATTAACACCAGTAATCTAAATATGTAATTTAGCTCCAAACATTATGAAATGTGTACAGTACTCAATAAAGTAAGAGAACAGCAAATAATCAAAGCTCATTTAGGACACAATTTTGTCAAAACGGAACTGTACACTTATATAAACAAATTCCTAAGTGTGCTCAAGTGTTCAATAAAGGTCTTCTGGTTAACAGCTCAGATCTTCACCTGTTATCACCTTGATATCATGGTTATTATTTCACCTTCTAACAGAAGGACATTGTGTGCTTGTGTATTTTTAGGACAGAGTCTGTAGCTGAGAAGATGCTCACCAACTGGTTTGCTTTCCTGCTTCATAGGTTCCTAAAGGTAACGTAACTTTCCTTTAAACATCACTTTGGTCTATTTAGGATATTGTAAATGTGCTACTACTTATTTTGTACACATTATCCAGCGTGATTAGTACTGTATGATAATATTTGAATTTGTCATTGTGTGGTCAATAAACGGGAGTGTTAGTGCCCCCTTGTGGCACTTTCAATATCTGTCGACAGATTTAAATGCAGATGTGTTAGGGTTTGAAATGTGATTTGTTTTTATTTTGTTTTTATTTTTTTACCTTTTGAAATGAAACTAAAAACATCTTTAAACATCTTCTGCAGTTTTCCCCCAAACAATCGTTGAAAAAAGTTTGATTGACAGATGTTGCTCTCTCTCTCTCTTCAGGAGTGTGCGGGTGAGCCTCTCTTCATGCTGTATTGTGCTATAAAACAACAGATGGAAAAAGGCCCGATCGACGCCATCACAGGAGAGGCCCGATACTCCCTCAGCGAAGACAAACTTATCCGACAACAGATCGACTACAAGACGCTGGTAAGCATTACACTCTCATATGATCTTGCTTACAAACATAGGATCTCTTAACTACCGCCGGTATTATTGCATCAGGGTGTGTACAGTATGTGTGTGTGTTTGAAACCAGACAGTCTGGCTGGTGTTCATTAGAGTCTAATACCCCGCTAAGTCTGAGATTGGGGTCCCGTAGAGGGTGTGAAATTAGATTTCTCGAGCCAGGAAATGGCCTTTTCCAGAGTCCTGCTCCCCACCTCAGGCTTACCGGCCACAGCCGAACGTCTCTAAGGGCTTCGCCGTCCTCATCCTCCTCACCTGTTCTCTTGCTCTCTACTGCAGATCTTAAACTGCGTCAACCCGGAGAATGAGAACAGCCCAGAAATCCCAGTCAAGGTCCTGAACTGTGACACCATCACACAAGTCAAAGAGAAAATCCTGGACGCTGTGTATAAGAACATGCCATACTCACAGAGACCCAAAGCTGTGGACATGGACTTGGGTGAGTCATACATTCAGAAACACGGTATGTGCTTTGGTCATGAATGAGACCTCAAATCCCGCGGTTTGTTGAGGAGAGATGTGCTAATCCTTTTCAAGGTTCCGAGGTTGCTTGGAAAGATGATGAAAGTCTTATGTTTAACAAGGGTCACAAGCCATATCTAGGATATTGGAGATGTGGAGTTTTGACTTGGGGCATATTAATACATTAAATGCACACAGAACACCCATGCAACCGCATAGCAACACCTTAGCAACCACTTACAGCATCACTCCTTATTTAATAAAAAAATATTTGTATTTGTTTTTAATTTAAAAAAAAAAACTCTGCTTGATAATGTGAGAGCAGGTGTGTAGCCTATGTGTGTTAGCTAGCAAGTTAAGATTGGCAGACAGATTCTGCGTTTCCATTCTGCCACACAGTCGTCTATCTCTCACACACCAACACACATATATACACACAGAGCTGTTGCTGCACAAAAGCCCCCCATCAACCGTGCAAATCAGCCCTCCAGCACCTTGACCAGAGCAATCTCCACCATGATGATGTTCTACAGTATGTCTGTAGCTTTGGAACGGCCTTTGATAAGGATTTGTCTGTGCGTGTTTGTGTAGATCCTTATCTATAGCTCGGTTTCAATGGACACACGCCTGGCCCAAAGTTAACTTCTGGTCTGTGTTTGTGTGCTTATATTATAATTATGTATATTCAATTATATTTAAATTGTTATATTATTGTATAATAATTGTATGAAATAAACAGTTGAATTTTATTGCAGATTAATTAGATTAAATAACCCTTCAATAGCTAGACATAGTTTTTACATGCTAACTAATTTAATTTACTTGTTATTTATTTTGCTTGTTATCAGAAATTGTATTGCATATTTATTTTATTCAATAACCTTTAAATAAAGTTATTTTACTGGTTAATACTTGCTAGACATAGTTTTAACATGCTAGCTAAAGTAATTTACTTACATAAATTTATTTAGCTTGTTATCAGAAATAACCTTTAGAGACTCTATTTTTTGCGGATGTGTACCGGAAGTTAACTTCCGGCCACACAGGTGTGCATGCGCTGTAATGTTTGTTAATTTTGTTGCTTTGAAACGGTCTATACTTGGTATTTCTTCCCTAGTAGTGTGTTCTATGTGAAAGATTTAAGTTTAGGTACATTTGGGATGTTTGTAAAAATCCCATTTAAAAGAGGTAGCTAATGATTATGAGAGCTTAAATTACAAAAAACATTGCACAGTAATTACAATTAAGCAGTATATAAAACGAATAAATAAATCTGATACGCTCATATTAAAGTTGTATATAAACTAATAGCTAACTGTGTGGGTGTGTGTCGGGTTGGTTTCCGCAGGCTTTATCTGTGCATTTGGCAACCACACAAACTAATAATCCCCATTCAACAGAGGAGAAAATCAATGATCACTCTCACTCCGAGCTTGTCTATCTCCTATCAGCTCTCTCTTTAGCATTTAATTATATCCCGCCGTACACGCATTTCGAACCCATTTGAAATAACATATTCACAGTACTGGATCAGATCGATCTGGTTTGAGCTGGGGGAGGTTCTGTATGCGTCTTGATGGCAGATGTTTGATTTGTTTTGATCAGAGTGGCGACAGGGACGCATGGCCCGGGTGGTCCTGCAGGATGAAGACATCACCACTAAGATTGAAAATGACTGGAAGAGACTGAACACGCTCATGCATTATCAGGTATGAAAGAGATCCCATGGTGCCCAGCGGGGTGACATTAAAAGAGACGTATTATAGATTTTTCCCTTTTCGATGTATAGAAATAGTTTAGTATAAAGACATACTGCACTAGTGACATTAAGCTTGACGGAGACATTTGCGAAGGCCAACGTTATTGTAAGTGACACATTTACGCTGTTTCTTAAAGAGACAGAAGCAGTAAATGCATGTTTGATTTTTGTGTCATATTCATGCAAGAAAACATCTACAGTACAGCCCTGCAGACTTGAAGCAAAAATGACGTTAAATATTTTCCTGTTGCTCAGTTGTAAGAGTGTGGTGTTGAACAATGCCAACGTCTCAGGATTGCACATACTTAGAAACAAATGTATAGGATAAAGAAATGTAAGTCGCTTTGGATAAAACCGTCTGCCAAATGCATAAATGCATAAATGTAAACAAGACGTCCTTTATCTCAAAGAGCTCAGAAATGTCTCGCTGTGAGCATCAGCTCAGGGACGGACGACAGCTCTTTCCCTCCCGCAGATCTGTCTGACTCACACTATATGGAGCGATATAATAGAGGACAATTATTGAGCTCAGCGGTTGAAATTTTTAAGTGCGTATCTGGAAAAATGGTTGTGTGTGCTTACTGTACGTGCGTGTGAGAGAGAGATTGATCTTTACCTCAGTGGATTAATTACAGACTTTACCTCGTCTGTACTTCAAACACAGAGACGGCACACGTCAGAAGCAGATCTCAGATAAGAGCAGTTATGAAAAGAGAGAGAGAAGATCAGAGCGAGAACAAAGAAAGAGCATCTCATTTTTAACTCTACACACAGATATTATGATTTTACAGGCGTGGTTTCTTGTAACACATATTTTGGCTTAATTGCAAAGATCAGACTTAAAGGGACAGTTGAACCCAAAATTAAAGTTCTGTCAACATTTACTTGTGTCGTTCTAAACCTGTATGACTTTCTTTATTTCATCTGCAGACCTTAAAGAAAAGATATTTTGAAGAACGTCTGTAACCAAACAACTTCGGCCTCCTTTGACTTCTTTTTTGGACACAAAACCGCTGAGACATTTCTCAAAATATCATCTTTTGCGTTTTACAGACGTCATATACCGTCACACAGAATTGTTCTTTTTGGATGAACTATCCCTCTAAATGAACCATATAGGTGACCTTCATTACATCTCAGTTATGACAGAGCAATACATTTTGAGCAATATACATTTGTCCTAAGGCCTAACATAAAATATTCAAAGTATATCACGAGGTGTCTCTGCTGTCTCATTCCACCAAGGACCAGAAAACAGTAGATTTAGGGAAAAGTGAAAGAGAAGAGGTGTAGAAAAGAGAGAGCGGGGGTCCCTAGACAACACTGCAATAAAGCAAAATTTCACCCAAAAATGAAAATCCCTTCATCATTTACTTACCCTCAGTTTGTTCCGAACCTGTAAAAATTCATTTGTTTTGATGAACACAAAGGAAGATATTTGGAAGATTGATTTTAACCGAACCGATCTCATCCTCCATTTATTGCCATAGTAGGGAAAATAAATACTACGGGAGTCAATGGGGGATGAAATCTATTTGGTTACTGACATTCTTACAAATATCTTCCTTCGTGTTTAGCAGAAAATGTATACAGATTTACAACAACCTGAGGGTGAGTAAAGGATGACAGAATATTCATTTTTGGATGAACTATCCCTTTAAATGAACCTTTAAGGTGACCTCTATTACATCTCCATTGTGACAGAGATGTCCTCTAGGCCTAACACTTGGTGCACCAGTGTGCAAAATATTCAAAATATATCCCGAGGTGTCTCAGCTGTATACTCTCTGCTGCACAAGACTTACTCCTGCTCATTTCCCAGGGACCAGAAAAATAATGGATTTAGGGAGAAGAGGTGGAGAAAATAGAGAGCGGGGGTCCCTAGATGACGCTGCATTAAAATCCAAGTCCTCACACGAGCGCTATCACCTCACTCCTGAACTACCTTGGATATTCTAATCCCAGTCGGTTCCTCGCGTTCCTCGATGGAGTAAGAAGAACAGACAGTATAATCAGCGGCTTTGTCCTCGTGACGCAGGGTAAACCTGTGGTCAGCGTGTTCTTCACTGATTGCTGATTTGATTGCGCGGGCTGATTAAAGCGTCGAGAAGTTCTCATCAGTCAGGACGTTAAAGAAGTCGTATAGCTTACTTTTCTTTTTTTTTTCTTGTTCACTTTTACTTGAAATCACAGCAGCACTTGACCTTGCATATAGTGTAGGTTGAATGGTGGAACGGTTGAGTGGCGGCGTGTCTCTCGGGGGCCACCATACTTCTTAAATTTCCACTTTCGATACTCGTACGTGGTATTCATTCAGGACACCCAGATTCAATTTCTCTCATTTATTTATGTTTTGGCAAACTCGCAGTCGTCATTGTGATGCATAATGTATGTCAGCTATGAAACATCAGTCATGTGGCGAAAGCTCTTGTATGGTTTCACGCCCATCATACTAGCATGACTGACTTGACACAATAGGAAACACGTAACTGCCTCCTTTCCCTCCGTCTGAATCAGAGGCGTTTAGCTTACCGTTCACCATCAGATAGAGTCCAGGCAGAGGATTCAGAGAAACATGTGGAAAAGGGGTCAGCTGTCCGTTTGATGCCGACGTTATCATGAAGAAAGCTCAGCTCTTCTCACTCTCACACCCGGCGGCACGGCCCACCCGACTGCCTGCCTGGTTGGCTGGGGATTATGTTTCAAGGGCGAATCCATCTACCCTCCATCATTCAGGCTTCACCATCAATGCTGTGGGTGAAAAAGATGCGATAGAAAGCCAAAAATACTGAATGTTTCCAGCCCTGGTTATAAAAGAAAGCATGAGTGAGAGAGAGTGAGAGAGAGAGTAATAAGACCCTTCCTGGTGTCATGCACCTGTCATAGGTGCAACTGGAAAAAACACAAGAACTCAGGAGGGTGATTGTGAGCCGTGGGTAGTAGATGGAGGAAAAAAGACGTTTGGGGGTGTGATGAACCCGGTGATATGTCTGAGGTGATTCGGAGGTCTACAGTCCTACGTTCTTTCAAGTGGCATTCCGGTCCGGCTATTAGCCCTGCCTGCAGTGAGGGTCGGTCTCGGGGAGACTAATAGGGTCGGAGCTTATGGGGGCGTAAAAGGGGTAAAGTGGCACCATCTTTGGCCCTGAAAATGGAGGAGGGGAATGAAGACTGCTTGCTGCCCTCAGACTGCAGAGGAGCTCAGGAGGTGCCCACACGTCTATTAGAGAGGACAGAGGGGCTTTTCATCTCAAAATGGACTCGGAATTTGACGTCAACTGTTGATGAGATATCTTAGACGGAAACTAATGAGATTTGTATGGATGGATAATATATGAGGTTGTTGAGCTGTTGAGGTCAGCCAAACCGGGGTTCGTTCAACATTAACCTCCATGATGTTTAAGACCGTTATACGAGTAAAAGAAGATATTTTGAGATATGTCTCAGTGATTTTGTACCCATACAATGGAAGGCAATGGGGGTCATTGTTGTTTAGTGAACCTTTATCTTCAAAATAACGTCTTGCGTCATACAAGTTTAAATGACATGAGGATTAGAAAATGCAAAGAATTACCATTTTTTGGGGGGGGGGTAAACTATCGCTTTAAAGATGAGGCGGGGAAGCACCAGGTTGTATGTTGAAATCCCACATTTATTATTGAATAATTCATTACACTACAATTACTGAATGTTTGAGACTCATTCGTACATTTTTTGCTTTTCGTACAAGATATGCATATAACATGTGGACAGTGTGTTAGTCTGATGGTTTTGTGAGCTAGCGGAGGTAATGGTGTTTCTTTCATGTTCAGAGATACAGGCCTCTGTTGGAGTAGACCTCATCTCCACTGTAGCTCTTGACAGTTCAGATTAATACAAAGATCAGACGGCGCTTGAGCGCTCACAGAGCAGACAATGAAAAATTGAGAGTTTCACCCGACTGTACGGAGTCCTGGACTCCATCGCCTCCTATTTCCTGATCTCTAAATTAATCGATCATTACATCTTGTCAAAACTCTGTTAACCGCCTTTCTATTTTATATTTTCAGTAATTACCCTTCATTTTCATTCTCTCTCTCTCTCTCTCTCTCTCTCTCTCTACACAAATTCTTTCCAATCTATAGTTTTATTAATGCTTGCGCTGTTACCTTTTCTCTTCTTAGTCCTTTTTTTAATCAGATCGTCCCTCTGTGATGAAAAGTCACCAATTTTGGCACGCCAGCTATTTCTGCAGCTACATTTAATGTCAATTATTGGCTGGATTAGCACTGTAGTTGCTTAGCAACAGGCATATAAATATTTAGAACATAAAACCTCAGCGCCGGCGGTCAGTTTGCGTTACCAACTTAGATCCCGCTACTTATGCAGAACAAATTCGCCTCGCGCGTCCCAGACATTTGAGTATTTAATTTCCTTCTGCTTTCTGGACTGCTGGCATATTGCTGCTTAGAGTTGTGTTTTGAATGTACAAGATAAAGTGACACCGTTACATTATGAATTTCAATAAGCTTCCATCTCTCTGGGTTTTTTCTTGCTCTGCTCGACTCATTACGGTCTTTTGAGAAGTGTGGAGTGACTGGAGTCTCGCTGAAGAACATCTCATATATGTGTCGTATGTAAATCTGGGTTTTTCTCTAATCGCACTCCTTTTTCCGTGTGGGACAAAGCTGCATTTACTCAAGAATGTGCGTTTGATCAGAAAACACAGCGTGAATGCTCCTTAAACATTTACAACTAGGACAGATCTTTTGGAAATATTTTATTTTTACACTGGGGATAAACTTAACTTTGTGATGTAATGTAATACTATTGGATGTGTACAGATGGAATTCCTCTTTATTTCTCCAAAAGCAGATTAACATAGTTTTGACTACTAATAAGAGGCCTTGAAACCAAAAACTGTGAAGTGGATTATTATGGGACGAAAATACTCAAGATTTAACCAATTGTGTCTTGTTCAGGTGTCGGATCGCTGTGTGGTCGCTTTGGTACCCAAGCAGACGTCCTCCTACAACATTCCACCCACAACAAGCATCTCCCGGACCTCCATAAGCAGATATGGTGAGTATTTTCAGTAGATATCGGTGAAACATGCGCTATGACATCATAAGGGACAGCGCTGTTTTTTTTGTTATCAATTTGCAAACTAATTTATATCTAAATAGTATCTAAGTTACCATCATTGTTTTACAATGATGTAAAAACTAAATTGATGCTCTGTTCTTTTAAACAATGGCTCTTATGACTGTGTGCCGCAGCCCACGGGATGCCCAAGGATGTATTCTGGGTGCCAGAGAATGAGAGAAAGAGAGATGGTTAGAGGAGGAGAGAGAGGTGTTAGAGTTTAGTGTGAAGCTCAATAAAGCTGATTTCTCCGCCGAGTGTGGATGCCACCCATAATGGACACATTAGCTCCTTCCCCATAGCGTTGCTTGGAGGGAACACCACAGGGCTCGATCAGGGCCCTTTTCATTTCCCATAACATTGAGCAGCGGGCCACTCTCTGATTGCTAATTATGCACCAAGAATGATGCTACACAAGGGTGAAAAGAAAACAAATGAGACATGGGCCGGGGCTGAAATTGGGTTTCTTATGCGTCGTCACCTAGCAACACTACGCAAACATCTCGCCTGGTTTTAATTCAGCAGATCCATGTGAAACCCACCACATATCGTCACAATTTCATTAATCAAAGGAAACGTGCGGTTTAGTGAAAGAGTGTAGTTATCATCTCTTATCGATTACACACATAATGGGATTTAAAGTTCAGGGGAAAACATCAAAACGGGAAATTCAAAGAGAAGAAGATGTGAGCGGTGCCAAAATGTTGACACGTTTGAACACCTATCTCGATTTGTCAGACGCTTTTGTGTAGCAGCTAACCTCAATCATTTGTGTCCTTCACCTTCCTAAAAAAGGTAATTAATAGTTTTCAACGCTTAGATATATTTTACTACACAGAGGTTGTTGGATATTTAAGAAACTCGTCAAAAAGCGACGAGACGGCACAACGGAGGTCTTCGTTTTCCTTTTCTGTGTGTTTTTGCAAGCTAATTTCATGTGTGGCGGATGAAAAGCCGCTCTCTCATCTGGCAGTGCCCCGGTGCCCATCAATCACGGCATGGCACAGCGGGCACAGCTGTGGCCCAGACACACGCTGATTGATTCATATCAATTTAATGCTCAACACTTAGCAGCCCGGCCCAATTTAGCATGCCAGCACCCCCGTCCCAAAATAACACGCTGCTCACACACCTCAGACTGGAGGAGAGAGAGTCACACATTGATCAAACATACTGTACACGCAGCCTGTATGTACACACCTGTGTTTACATTGGTGTGTGATCAGGCACCCGCATCACACTATGATGTAGTTTTTATAAAGATACTCTAGGCTTTACAAATTGTCTTCTAGACATTCAGTAAGCACTGTAAGTGAGTCATTTGCTAAATTCGTAACAGCTGTAACAGATTCAAAAACCGAAATATTTGATCTATATACATTTTTGGACATTTTTGTAATAAGAACCAATTTCGAAGAGTCTGACATTTGTGCTTTAGCTATCTATGATTCTGCTGTTTTTTGTTTTTTTGCTGGCAGAATGTTGTTTTTTGTGTTAGGTGTATTTGTACTGTTTTGTGCTATTCAGATTTTTAATCACGTTTTATTTAGCCTTTAGATTTAAATGAAAAAAATCACGCTGGAACACTGGTTCTCATATAAAAAGTCATTTATTTGAGTTGTTTATTCCATTTTATTTATATTGCGCTTTTTATAAAAAAGATTTATAATAAGTATTTTAATATTTTATATGTAGCACACAATTGTATAATTATTTTTACAGGCATTTTAAGTTATTTTAATATATATATAAATATATATAATATATATATATATTATATATATTCTATATATAATATGTAATATTATTGTAGAAAAAATACACATAAAATATTATCTGGAGGATTGTTAAAAGTTTGTTGTGTTTACATACTTAAAGTGGAAAAAATTATGTGATCACGATGGAACACTGGTTTTTACCCAGAAAATAATTTATTTTATCCATTTACTTTATTTTATTTATTTTGAACTTTTTATAAAAAAGGGCTAAATGTATAATACATATTTTAGTATTTAATTATAGAATATTCAGTTATATCATACTTTTTACAGTGATTTTAGAAAATATAAAAGACATTTAAATAAATATAATATTTGTAAAATCACTGTAAAAAATGATTCCTATAATATTGTATATAGTATGATCGTTAACAGTTTGTTGCATTTACATACATTGGTTTAAAGTGATTTGAAAAGTGAAGTTTAAAGTAATTTGGTCTAATCTGCTTGTAAACATTATTCACCCTGTGTAAATTTCAGACAGATACACTATATACTAGTAATCCCTCAATAGCAACACTGTAGCAGCGGATGAAAGGCCTGTAAGTATGCAGTAGCTTACACTGGATTGAAACCACAATCCTCTTCTTCCTCCACCCCCTGCTGCCAAAGACACGATCACACACCCACCCTTTCACAAGTCCAAATCTCCTGGGTCTTCCCTTATGACTCCGATCTGCTTAGAATTCCACTTCTGTCTCAAAATAGCCGGGGCTATTTGCCTTCCTTTGCTGTTTCTCATCGCCTTTGAAGCCAGGTGACAGGCCAGAGACAGAGAGATATAGAGAGAGATGCTGAAGATTAGACCACCATTGTGAAAAGCCATTCTGGCCTCCCAGGAGATCTCTCAGCCGGCGTGAAAAAAAGACACATCTAATTGGAGAAGTGAGCAAGAGACTGATTACTTAACTCGATATGACGGAAAGTGAGAGGAGATGAGTTGGATGAGGTGGTCGGAGAGCTTAAGCCATTAGAAATCTTTAGATGCATTGATTTGGTCCCGCGATGCAGACGTTTAAAGCGTGTCTGCAGAACAATGAATCAGGACGAGCCAATTGTGAATCCTTTTAAGAGGAGAGGGGAGAGCTTCGGCTCATCTCACTCGGTCTAGAATGAATACACGGGTGAATTGTCTCCAGAGAGAAAGAGATTCGTAGGGACAGGGAGAATAAATTAAACGCGAGAGACTTGTGCTTTCTGTTCATCCGGAAAAACCAAGGCGTGAGATCTTTATCCTGATTCTTTATTTCTCTCTTGTTGCAGACTCGACATTCCGTTACACTGGAAGCCCGGATAGCCTGCGCTCCCGCGCTCCCATGATCACACCTGACCTGGAGAGCGGAGTCAAGGTCTGGCATCTGGTGAAGAACCACGAGCATGGAGACCAGAAAGAGGGTGATCGTGGCAGCAAGATGGTATCGGAGATCTACCTCACCCGCTTGCTTGCTACTAAGGTAACTATATAAGTCATATTTCAATTGCTAAATCTTAAAGCAACATTAGATAACGTTTGCTTATGGTTCCCCCATGTGGTTGATAAGCGGAACTGTCTGTTATCAGTGTCGTAAATACTGTAGCTGTATAAGCTTCCACGTTGGCAGCGCAATATACTTGAATTTGTTGAAACCGCTGTTACATCATGTCAGTTCGTAAACTGTGCATGTACTAAAGGACTCTTTTGGCTGCTGCGGGGTATACTACTGGGATAACAGCTCAAACCAGATTCTGAGGTAGCAGCTGGTTATCAGCCATTAGCGCATAGCGTGCTAGCTGCATAGCATGCTAGTTAGATAGCCGTTAACGTGCCAACGTTGGACGCACGGATGTGAATTTACATTTACATTTAGGCATTTGGCAGACACTTTTATCCAAAGCGACTCACATTGCTTTATCCTATACATTTTATATAGGTATTTGCAATCCTCTGGGATCGAACCCACAACCTTTCGTTGTTAACGCAATGCTCTTACCACTGAGCTACAGGAAAGCTGAATGTGTTTAGCAACCAACAAAAATAATTTTCTGTAGTTATATTTTCGCGACCAGGTGTCGTGCTTTGTACAATTGGTGCAGTCAATAATTTACACTCCGCTCAAATCTATGGTAAATATAGATACCAATAACATTAGTCTTTGTGCATTAACTAAGGAATCAGCCAATTTTGACCATACATCATTAATTGTGGTTTGGTAGTCATCGTTTACAAGCATAACACTCAATTTTTTTACGAGACACGATCATGCTACGTAAGCTATTGAGACCTGGCAATATTACATTATATCTAGTCCAACGTTACCTTACGGTTATAAATTGTGAACCAGGAACGTTAGTGCGCCAATAAACAACCTTAGCAGCACATCCTAATAACTATTAAACTCAAAAGTACAGGAGAGTACGAGAAAATGTACATATAAGACTTTCAAATCCAGTAGCAGGAAGTCTCCATCCGTTTTGCAATGCTTTGCTTCTTGCAGCTCGCATCACGTAGTATTAGTCTGTCAAATATTCATTCGTGTTTGGACTCGTGTCCGATTACTCCCCCTCTTGGGAGTAAGTGTTTTTGCTGGTTCTTCCTTGATGATGGTTAGGAGACTTGTGTTGAACATCGTTTCTTCTTATTGTTAGCTGTTGGCTAACTTCACCCAGGCTACGAGTAAAA
Organism: Triplophysa dalaica; assembly: GCF_015846415.1. Taxonomy (NCBI): domain Eukaryota; kingdom Metazoa; phylum Chordata; class Actinopteri; order Cypriniformes; family Nemacheilidae; genus Triplophysa; species Triplophysa dalaica. The sequence goes on from NC_079561.1 coordinate 2,009,186, forward strand.
CACGGTGTGTCGTAAAGCAGGTGATGGGCGGGGCTTGTGAAACTGCCCACTCACCAAAGTTACAATTGTGATTTCAGCCAATAGAGGGCTAAAATTTGACACCGGTTAAGAGTGTCCTAACATAAAAATAATTTTAGAGGGATTATTTTGAGGTCGAAAAACTCTCTAGTGTTGCTTAAATATGATAGTTCACTCTATCAAAATTCTGTTATCGTTTATTCACCCTCATGTATTTAAAAACCTGAACGTAAATTTTGTTTTCTGCGGAAAACAAAAAGATATTTCGAGTATTGGTTTTGGAGCCATACAATGGAAGAAGTCAATGGAGTCCAATGTTGTTCTTCAAAATATCATCTTCTATGTTCTGCAGAAGAAAGAAAGTCACAGGTTTGGAATGACATGAGGATGGGCAAATGATGAAAGAGTTGTCACTTTTGGACGAACTGTTCCTTTAAAGGCACATTAGCAAAACAGCATGTTTACCTGTAAGACCAGAGAGAATGTGGAAAATGGTCACGTAAAACTACCTTTTTTTTGTCTCACTCAGGGTACACTGCAGAAGTTTGTTGACGACTTGTTCGAGACTCTCTTCAGCACTGTGCACAGAGGTAGCGCTCTTCCGCTAGCTATCAAATACATGTTTGACTTCCTGGATGAACAGGCAGACAAGCACGGCATCCATGACACAGACGTCCGCCACACCTGGAAGAGCAACTGGTACGAACCTAGTCAAACACCTCCAAAACATGCACTCATCAACAGACTCCCTGTGCAAAATGTGTTATTTTCTGCAAATGTTACCGGTAGAAACCAGAGAGTAGCAATATATGCCGTCTCTTTGTGTCTCTTTCTGTCTAGCCTTCCTCTGCGTTTCTGGGTGAATGTGATCAAGAATCCGCAGTTTGTTTTCGACATCCACAAGAGCAGCATCACAGATGCGTGTCTGTCCGTGGTGGCCCAGACCTTCATGGATTCATGTTCCACATCTGAACACAGATTGGGCAAAGACTCGCCCTCAAACAAGCTGCTTTATGCTAAAGACATCCCCAACTACAAGAACTGGGTAGAAAGGTAAAACAAAAGTCTTGTGCATATTAAATAGTCTTAAATAGTATTTTTATACAAGAAAAACGGAATACTCTTTTTTGTAGACAATAGTGCAAGCATTGAGTATCGCCCCCGGCTGTCTCCACAGGTACTACGCTGACATCAACAAACTGCCAGCCATCTCCGATCAGGACATGAATGCGTATTTGGCTGAACAGGCACGACTTCACTCCAGTGAATTTAACATGCTCAGTGCCCTCAACGAGATTTACTCCTACATTAGCAAGTACAGCGCAGAGGTGAGGTGTAGTTGAACATGCACACGCAAACACACGCAGGCATACACACACACCTATACACATACACGCACACATACATACACACTTCTCCTTGTGAACAGCTTTGCTTAAGCTGTTTATTGCCTGCTGAAGAAAAAGATGTGCATCTGTAATGCTTTTAGTGTAAATAGTCTACCTTGAAGGGAAAAAATGATGTCGACGTTCTCAAACAATTTGGTGTTGTGTCAGACCCAGCTTTCTGATAGGAAGGATATTATCCACAACACCGCACATGGCAGTAATGTTTGTTAATGATGTTTCTTTGAAATCGTCTGTCATTTGTTGATAAGTCATCAATACGAGCTCCAGATCAAAAAAGACGTATTTGTAGAATAACACACTCTGATACAGGTATTTCAAAGGATGGTGTAATTTTTAAACGGTCTCTAAAGCCACGGGCAACAAACTTCTCTGACACACACACTATGGAGAGAGAGAGAGAGAGAAAGAGAGAGATAGAAGTGGACAGAAGAGGGAGAGTATGAATAGAGCTCTGATGAGGAAGATTACACACAGCTAGATCACTGACAGCCACTCCGACACAAAGAGCCGTAGAGTAGGACCCTCGATGGAGATGTTCCAGCTGTAATGGCAGGGGACCCATTAGTCTGACCTTTACTTTACACAGCATTTACGAGAGCGCCCGGAGACTGCCGCCTCTCTTCTCCTCTCTCATGTAAATATCACTTTTAAGTCATTTGTCTGGGTTTTCAACAGACCCGGTCTCTCATTTTGGTGTTTTTTGCATTTTGCGAAATGCATTCACTCAGTCAGTCTTCAAATAGTGTTGAACAGCAGATGGCATCTTTTCTCACACAGAGACTCTCCGCACAGTCTCATGCAAACCCAATATAAACCTACTAGAGACTATTCATTGGTTATTGATTAATATTTCCCCAAATCATGAAAGACAAACATGACCAGTATGCATGCATAGAAACTTTTGGAAATGTGAATTATTATAGATGTCCTAAATTGTTTCCCAGAGCGAGGACAATTGAAACCCAAACTTGGGATGACAACGTACTTTCGTTCGCAGAGCGAATGTCTGGTGGCCGCCGTCGTGAGGAGGAACATGCCGTACCTGCACTATTTCATTATAAAATGCGAATAGGACATCTGAAAATAATTACATCTGTCAGGCTTTCAGAGCACTTAACCTGAGAGAGAGTTAGGCAGAAAGAAAGAGAATAAAGCCTGTTTTAAAAATGAAGACGACGACATCAGACACAATAAGGTGGAGAGCACTTTTGCAAAATTCACCTCACATGCTCCTTGCTAAATACAATTACGCATAAGTGCTTTGCTTTGTTTCCACGGTGCGACTCTTGGGTCCAAATGACATAGTTTTAGTAGCTTCATTGTTTCGATGGGGTGAAAGTCTGGGCTGAGAAAAGAAAGCAGGTTGGACTTGGGTTAGTCTGTTGGTTAAAGGAATAGTTTAACCGCCAAAAGCATCAAAGTTTCAAAAGGAGATTTCTCTATGCATTCCCAACCAACATTTTGTAGCATTGTCATATACTCATTTTTGCTCCCTGTTTATTCCCTTATCGATCCAGTTTTCCTTTATTTTCCATTTTTGATATGCAAATCAGAGGCAGTCCGCAGTCACAATGCCACTTACCCGTTGTCCTAGGACACCCAGTCAGACATCGCAACACAAGCACAGAGAAGGGTCGATCCCATCCGCTCTGCCTTTCTCAACATGACTCGACACTTTTGACTGCCATGTTTTAAAAAGAAAGCGCGCAGACACAAATGAGATGTGGCACTCCACAGTGCGGGTCCGACTCGAAAGCTATATTTTCCTTTTTAATGAAATATTCATGAAATGAAGTCTCAGGCAATTTTTCTCACAGAAGCTGAAAATTGGCCCAAGTCTCATATCATAGTGAGCAGTAACCGGTCTGTGTTAAGTAGATACAGAGTATGCCGTCTGAAGAACGTGTCCTGTGTTTAATTGCTGTCCGGATCATTTAGTGTAATGCAGATTTTATTTTCCGCAGTCTGTAAAAAAAAAATATTCTGGAGGAGTGGTTTAGATAGGGATTCAGGGTCACATATTGTGAATAAAGTGACATGAGCATTGCCTCGGGAAATACATGAAATTAGTGCTTTTCCTTGATTAATGGTGATCCAGAATAAAAGTTTCTCTTTACATATCGTCTTTGTACTGTACATATCATTTCGTTAAATGCTCATTTTGAGATGATCACCTTCAGTGGCAAGATCAGATGTAAATGCTTTATAAGTATTTCAAAGAAGACTTCTCCATATTTCACCTCGCCATAATGTGCACTTTAGCAGATGCGAGATGAGCAACCCCTCACCCCAGTTAGAACGATTAACACATCGCTGCTTTCTTTTGCCAGATCACGGCTGCATTGGAACAAGATGAGACAGCGAAGAAACAGCGTCTGGCCTACAAGGTGGAGCAGCTCATTGGTGCCATGTCATTGGAGAGCTGAGAGGAAATCCGAGCTGGAGCGAAGGACGAGAAACGTTCGCTCAACATCATCCAAAGCCTCTCCACATGAGAGCAAAATACACTGGCTAGAGACCTTACCACATAGCTTGTGCTTTTTCTAAAGTTTTTTGAACAGGTTACCTTTTCGAAACCAATGGACAATTATTCGATTGAAGCCGGCCACGTGGCTTTAATCGAGTGAAGGAAATCAAGAGCGAAAACTACGTAAACTTCTGTTTTGCGTCTAAAACTTTTGTTTTCAAAACAGCAAAGTGGGGCGAACACCTTCCTGGACTGGTTTTGTGTGTTTCTGTCTGTCTGGCTGATTTGTTTGACGTTCCTTGATGGGTGCAAGAATCCCTAAATGATTTCTGGATACTTCCTCTAAAAACGTGCTTGCTGAAGTGGATTCGACGGGAACCGGACTTCTACTGCCTCGCCGTTACGGCCCAGCTGATGGCTTTTACTTCCAAATTTTATTTTTATACATGAGTTCTGTTGCAGTTGCCTCTCGAGTCTTAACAGCATAGTGACGCTTGCATAGATCATCAGTTTCGGTGTGATGAAACGTCTCTTTCTGTCTCCGGAAAGCGGCGGCTGCTACCAACACGCGTGTGCATGTCGACACGCCAGGACAGATTTGCAGTTTTGTGTCTCTCTTGCTTTAGAGACCACGGGGAACTATTCAGCTCATCTGGGAGAAAATAAAGCTCTCAGTTAAGTTCAACCAGCATGTCCGTTTGCCCCAAAATTCCAGCGAAAGCGGACGAACAAACTGTGCTCTGCGGTCTCTCTGTGTGTATACTGTATGTCCTGTTTTCTACATGTAAGCGTATGTGAATGTACAAACGTAACTCTATTTTGTCTTTGCAATTTTCATTGCTTTTATAAAAGCGGGAGACAGTTGAGCTGATCTCCCGACGGCACGTCCCGAAGAACTGATGCGCTCCATAACAGCTGCCGAAATTCTTGTACGGACGCAGCGACGAGTAGCACCATCAGCTGAAACCGCGAACTGAGGATTTGTCATCATCTTACCAGAGAGTATTAATTATTATGTATGGTCCAATGTGTGTGTAGTCTGCATGCATTATACAGTACCTCATATTTAAAATTTCATCTCCATTCTCATACGCTCCTACATTCAAGTGCCAAGAGGTCAATGAGTTGTGGATGACTCGGAGTACAGCCGATGATGTAATATACCGTGTCACTTCCTTTCTGTACTTCCCAGTCTGGACCCGTGGGGATTAAGTGCCAAAAGATCACTTGTAATGATGCACACACTTGTCGGTTGATGCTTTATTAAGGGAACAAACCCTTCGAAGGTCAATGGCACAGTTGTGTATGGGGCGATCGCTCTGATCACTTGCAAATTCAGGTACGAAAAGATCATGCTCGGAAAACTGTAAATGTTGTATTAGTTGAATACTTCAAATGTCTGAAAGCTGGATATGCTGAGTGTTTTCTTCCCAGTTTTTTTCCCCTCATCTGACGTGAAACGTCAACAGAAAGCTTGACAAAAGAGAACATAGCTTTCATTTATGATGCATGATGGCAAGTAGAGTTGTTTTTCAAGATCATCCCAACCAAAATAGACAAGGTCGTTCGGGTCGGAGTCAGCTTGGGTTCACACAGTTATTAAGGGAGAGCCCTGTGGGAGCCGAGACCAAACTCAAAAGGATGATGCTTCTCTCTTCACGGCTATTTTAACCTCAGACTCCCTTCACCCTTACCTGTTATATCCAATCGAAACGACTCAAATGTTTTGTTTTTTTCCTGTGGCCTTAAATGATTTGATATTTTTGTGTCGAGTTTTCTGTCTTTGTTAACTGTGTTTGAGACTGATCCGATGACTGGCATGAATGAAACGACGAAACAGGACAAAGGAGGCGTGGCCTCTCTCCGACTGTGTCTCGCAGAGTATTCGAGAAGCATAGGAATGAGATGGAGAGACAGACCCCTTTAGCTTCAGATTTCTCCTGCTGCTTTGAAGCTCGGCTTTGATCTTCAGCAGTCGTGTGCACAGTGTGATCGGGAGATAAAAAATACACATCAAAAATAGGAGCCGGTGCAAGAGATTACAAATGAAGGGCGATGTGATTGACAGTGAATTGATCTGTAAGGGTATGGAAAAGAATGGGAATTTCACTCTTCCTGAACAACCACGCATTCCTCTACCATCTACACAATGTATGGTCACTGTATATTATGTGGCTTATACGCTGCGAGAATTTTTTTTTCTTAATCTTTCTCGTTTTCCATCTGAACATCCGAAAAACGAGACAAATGGAAGTGTAAAAAAGTTACACTGAAATGTGATTTATGCAAATGATAATTTGCCTATGGGATGATATACCTACATTGAGATAGTGTTTAATCTGAAATCAGTTATTTTAGATTAGTTTTGCCTCTCACGTTTATATTGATGTCCGGAGTTTTTAACTGAAAAACGAGACAAAACACTGATTAAGGAAATTGTGTTTTTGCAGCGTATGTGAATTCACAAGTTGTGTCTCATGTCAGCGACATGAAGAGACATGATGAAGCTTCCTACATTTGATTATCCACAGTCTTCCCTCTTGTACATTCATCCGAGCTCATCCGGACTCTCTAAGGACAAAAGTATTTCAGAAACCTTCTGTTGACCTCGATGTCCTTGCAGTTTTCCCAGGATGTGGCTTGAAACCTTTTAATATTAATGTGAACCCCGTCGCTGCCACATTGGTCAAGGAGGTACGACTCTCCTGGCGCAAAAAGAACGGCGTATTTCTCTGTCCAAAAAATTTGCGGCACAGAAAATTGCACTTTGTTGAGAAATATTCGGTATCTTAATGCTTATTTATTAGAAAACATTCGATCCCCTCTGAAAAAAAATTACGTTTTCATTTTTTTTGCGCTATTCTGCAGAGCGGAATGAAATTCTACAGCACTGGGCAGCTTTGAGAAATGTCAGCAGTCATCTGCTTTTATATTTGGCACGAATCGAGAGTCAATTTTGTGCACTTTTATCTTTATAGTTCATGTGATGGAATAGCATGCTACAAACAAGTGAAATGTTCATATTCTCTTCATATTACCGATTGTCGTTCCGAGGAAACAAAACCGAGACGAACGCGTTTTTGTAGTCGCCGCGCAGGTGAACATCCTTCCATTTTTGATCACGCTAAATTATAAACAAATCTCTCTTTGTAGACACTGGAGCTCTGTAACATAGTACATAGAAATAATAATGACCTCGATAATAATAACGCTTATGGATGTCTGTTCTTGTTGTTTTTTAAGTGTTGTGAAAATTGTAAGAGAGTATTTAAAAAGAAAAAAAGTTGGTCTTGTTTTTTTAATTGATTTTGTTTTGTTATATTATATTACTGTGTACCTATTGTAAATATGAAGCACACCTATTTTGCAAGCCAAGGATTCACTTTGTACTGTTGTTATATATAAATAAAATTTACTGGTTAAAAATTGTAGTATTTCTCTTATTTGATGTACAGTGATGCACCCGATAAGTACAGTTTTACGTTTCGTATGTAACCTACTGTAGTATTACATAAAACTTAAATGATTTCTATCACCTCTGGGGAAAAATGACTACAGATTCTTATCACTGCTGGGGTTAATCCAGGGATGCAATTTAAACCCGCCGTCAATGAACACTCGCTGCGTAACAAGGTAACCGATGGAGCTTAAACAGCCCAGCGCTGCAGTTTGTCTTTTCACACGGCCATTATCTCTAGCTGGACATTTCTCTCGCACCTCTCTCAGACAAATTACATTACGATGGTAAATGGACCGCTGGTTTCTGATTGGTTGGCCCTATAAAATGCCCCCAAAGGAGGTAGATGAGGTAGATGCGCTGGGTTTAAATCAATAGAGATGTCTAGTTCAGGCGAGAAAGCAACCAAACACTACAGGCATATGTTTTTCAATGTAATTCACTGGGAGTTGAATTTATTCATTCCTACCTTGACTGGCCCTACTGTAACACTGTCCAGAAAGCACAAGTACATGAAGACATTGGTTAAATAAAGCGTCTTAAAGATACTGCCCCAGTGACATGTTCTGTACCTTTTTTTTGCAGAGTATATTCATAATAAAACAGAGCCTCTTGCTTAAATAATACTGTACATTTGCATCAAAGTTTAAACAACATGTCATTTTATAGAAGATCCTGAACATTCCTGTCCACATAATGAAAGCCGATGAGGTTTGAGGATGTCTCTTTGATTCTGCTCCATTTAAATTTGGGGTGAACTGTCTCTTTAAGAAACCGGCAGCCATGTTTTACTGTATAGACTTCACTAAGATTGCCAGAGAACACGGACTCTGTTTCTCATTAACACCGAGCGACCGGAGTGAAAATGGCTGCTGGTCGATTTAGTTTTTCAACCGCCATCCATCTGTCATTGATGTTTATGCATCTAGTCAATATTAGCTGCCACGGTGAGGTCTGTCGCTAATTAGCCGGTCAAACAGATAGAGGTCCGGTGCGATCCGTCCGGCTCAAAGCCTCACCATCAATAATACAACAGGCCGTGTGTAATAGCCGGTCATAAATATTTTACCGCATGCTGAGCAGAGACCTCTGATCGCCATTGAGGTGCTGCCCAAAGCAGTTGAGCGGGTTTTAGTGCAACTTCATTAGCTGCGAAGCTGCTCCGTGAATGCTAATAGCTTGTCGAGGTGTTTTGACGTGGCCGGGAATATGAGCAACTTGCAATACTTAGTCGAGAATGTTCATTAGCAAAGGTGCTTGAATAAGCTTAATTGGCTGTAATGTCAATTTAAAATGACTGTTATAGAACAGACTCATGTTCATGCACGTGTATTATGTTTAGTGTAAAGTCTTGGAGATGGACACTGCTGTCATCTGCAGACTGCTACAGCTGGCCTAATCCCGAAAAGAATCCTCTGACAGCGGCTAGTCACCACATCCCCTGAGGCTAGATACAAAATTTAAGCCTCAAAGAGCTGTCCTCACGGGCTACCTGACAGAGGAGATGGGTAGAACCGGGGGGAGGAATAGATGAAGGCAAGTGGCAGTTGTGAAGAGAGCTGTGAGACACAAAACCAAGATGATCAGTGTGCTTTAGGGTGGAGTGGTTGATTTGGAAAGGTTATAACTTTAGCCTGCTAGCACTGGAATTATAATCCCACCCTTGATTCGGTGCGCCGTCCAAGGCCACGCCTCCTCCAAACACATGAATGTAGTTTGTAAATCCACGCAACGAATTAGGGCAATTCCGTGAAAACGACAACCATACAACGAAACAGTTAAGCTTTAACCAGCGGTTTTACTATGTTAACATCTACATATTCCTCATAAATGGACACATGAAAGTAACTATTTTTTATGTTCTATAAAGAGGCATCCCTTCTCCATTCATTGGGTATTATTGCTTCAGGATTGTGCATTTTTATTATATAAATTTATTGTCTCCCAAAATCCACATTTATTTGTCACTACCATGACGCATGTTTATTTCAATTTCTTTATACATTTTTTTTGATAGACTGACTTTTTATGTTTAGACTCTATGAACAAGGACTCAGTGAAGTATAAACAGATGGTTCAGAATAATCGTAATTCATTCTCGAAGCATTTTTATGTCACGTCAATAACGCTGGAATTGCCCATTACAAACTAAATCCATCGTCTCGAATCATGTACATACCTGTCCAAAAGAAAGAGAGCAACCATGGTATCATATTTCAGACCGGCCGGAGATGTCTCCATCGTGTAAAAGCTGAACCGATGTTAATTTGAGTTTCTCCTCTTTCATGATCCAGACGTTTCTTCGTCACTGCCTTTCAAAACTGAATTTAGTTTTGTAGATCTCCCTACATTGGTGAACGTATGATGACGTATGATGTCTGCGTGAACTGGGTGCGCAGTAGTATGCAAAATAAATTGGCTGTGCACATGACCAGTCACAGCGTTCGGCCAGAACGTTTTGATTGGCCGAATTTGTTTTGATTCTACTCCTTTCACAGACAAAATATGATCATAAAAATATTATTTGACCCTTATACTTCTTGATTGCTATCAGGATGTACAGAGTATTCCAACAAATATGACAAAAAAAAATTCTGGACAGAATCACCCACCATGCCTTTAATAACGCAAGAGCAAACAGACAGGAATTTGGAATAATGATGAAATAATAACTGAAAAATTATGTCACAGAGATGAGGCGTCTGAAAGTGGTTCTTGTCAATAATCGGATGTGGAGTGGAAATTTAAAGGCATCATTTGTTGAGGTGAGGTACTGAATCACAGGGCTGGATATTAAAGGCGGACAGGAAGAATAGCTGCATATATAGAGGTCAGCACAGCCGCGTGTGATTGGAGGAGAGCGGTGTGCAGGAAGATGGGCATGTGTGAAGGAAAATTGGTGGTGGAGAGCAAACATAGACGTCAAGCAACCGTCTGCTTGTCAAAGGAGAGTTATTTATAGCTTTCTGGTCCGCTCACCTAATCTGTCTGTCAGTTTTCTCTCTTTTGCTCTTCTCTGAAGCTGGCAGAGGAACATGTTTTTGGTTGTGCTTCTTTTAAACACCAAAAACGTGCAGATTACACACATTGTAGCTAAACATTTGGATAGAAGTTAAAGATGGCGTGTGCAATTGCTCTGCTTCTATACGCCATTGATAAAAAAACATTTCTTAAGGATGAGACAAAAATGTACAACATGCCACAGATTCTATTACGATAAAAGGAGTAGTTCACTGTAAGATTTAAAGTTCATGATAATTCACTCATCCACATGTCATACAAGCCGTCCGTGTGTTTATTTCTTCCGTCGAAAACCAATTGAGGGGTTTTGAGGAATGTTTTCCAGTGTCCCTATACACATAATGCACTTAAACAGGGAGCTGTTGGTTAAAGTCCAAATTCCAGTTTCATCGCAGCTTCAAAATGCGCTAGACAACACAGCCGATGGTAATTTCCAAGTAAAAATACAAAAAAATGAAAATGACTAATCGTTTCGTGTCGTGTGGAGTCTTTTGGAGCTGCGATGAAACTAAAATTTAGACTTTAACCTACAGCCCCCCCGTTTACGTGCATTATATGGACAAGAACTTTCGTTTTGTAGAAAGGTTTTGTTGGCCTTCCTTAAAAGCCTCAATTTGTTTTCGACAGAAGAAATAAACACACGGACGGCTTGTATTCCACGTGGGTGAGTGAATTATCATGAACTTTTAATTTGACAGTGAACTACTCCTTTAACCTGTTTTTCAAGATGAAAAAGTGTTGGTCTTTCTCTTTCTTTGCACCATTAAGATACATTTGATGTCAGTCAGTACTACTATGAGCATCTGTCTGGTTTTCTCATGGGTTTATATTCCTCTCTCTGTTTCCTGTCTCTTTAGAATTGTAATTAATTTCAATGGCACATGCATGACTCAGTAGCCTCGGTGGTATGTTAAGAGGCTCCTCTCTTTTCTTCTCAACAGAGGTTGAAAGAGTGCGGAATTCAATTGCAAAGCACTTTCTTGGCCCTCAGTGGCACCGCACACTCCCACGCCATATGGGTTGAGCTGGAGAGGAGTCAGCGGAGGCCTTTGAGCATGTAAGATCATGTGCTTATCGGTGCGTTAGTGCTCGTTCTTGTGCATTGTTTATGTTGTTAATGGAAACCTATTTTTGGAGAACTGAATTCAAATTGGTACAAGCAGATATTGGTGGGCATCTGCCTGCCAAGTTGGTCCTTCTAGCATGTATACGAACATGTGCAGATAATCAAAAGGGTGAATTAAACCACAAGGATCTCAGATCAGATCTGTACAGCTAATGCCGGCCTTCTCTCATGGCTGTGGATATGATTGGGCAAATACACAAATTAATAAATGAATGTGTGAGACATTGACAAGAGATTATCGCGCGAGTCTCAGTGTTCAAGTATTCGAAGAAGTCTTCGATCCATCTGAAATGTAGGAAATGTGTGAAACAACCCCTTCATTTATTCTGTCAATATCAAACAGAACAAACCCAGGAAGCATTTGATTTATTGATCGCAGCCGCCTAAAACATCTTAACTGAATAAAGAGCATCAGTTTTTTTCTTCATTGACAGTCTATGCTATATTTCTCATAAGTTGAGTCCAGCGGATGGTTTAACTCATGTGAGAGGCACTGCTTTGTCCTGCTTTTATCTTATCTTAGAACTTGTTATGATATGTTTCACAAAGTTTATTATGGTTACATGATATGGTCTTATATGGTGTTAAAGGAACACCGGCCCTCACTTCATGCACTAAGATTGATGTGTGAATGCTATTCAAGAGATATAGCGGGCTGTTTTTCAAGGATAAAATCTTAAATTCTGGTCTGTACCACAAAATCTATGGTATGGATTTAAAACTAGCAGAATATAGCACACGAGGAATATGGGCTGCTTGTCTACCGCTGTCATTTAATGAAAAAAAATGGTGGGTATTCAACAGTGGTGTGCACAGACCTGCAGGGGCCAAAGGACCAAAACTTAAAAATAAAGTACTATTAAGTAAACATTTACAAGTGTATTTTTGGGGGGGGTTTACAAATCAAACCAAAAGAGGCATAGAAAAATAAAATATATTTAAAAATAAAAAATAAATTATTTTTATTGTCTAACAAAACATTACGAATCGACAGGGTTAATATGTTGACTCGATGTACATTTTGTTAATGTATTCTGGCTGTATAGATGTATAAATGTGCTAAGTGTCATGAAATAAAAATATTTAATACCATTCGTTAGAAAGGTCGCTTCCCACAACAAACAACTTAAGTTAACAGCATTAAAAACAGTTTGAAATAAACCTTCCATCAAAGGCCAATATTTTCATCGGAACTGATTTGCCAACTTGCCAAAATAAAGACATACTATAGTTGCATGTGCTGCTCCGGAAACAACCTCCACCTACTGCTCCAACCGCACGCAAATTTGATCATAAAAAATATTCTGTATTTATTTGTTTCTTTGCGATGATAGAAAGGTATTGTTATCTAGCTGCATTTAATTAATATTACTATTTTCAATATGACCCGAAGGGCACATGAGCCCCCTTGGCCCCTCCTCTGTGCACGCCTTTGGTATTCAGTAACTTTGCTCAAATCAAATAAAGCACTCAGTTGAACTTCAGTTATACTCTACTTTAGCTAAAGACATAATGGATTTTTTTTGATATAGCTTGTAGTGCACTTTTTTTTTATACCATTATTATCTCTCTCCACTCCCCTGAATCTATTGTCCAGGCTGAAGCGTGTCTAGTTTGGTAAGGCCTTGCTTCTGCCGCAGTTCTTTGAGAATTATTTAAGGCATAAGAGTTACTGCAGGATAAATATTTGATGCGTAGATCCTGAGAGTCTGTGCTCAAGCCTAGAGCAAATACATCAAGAGGCAGTCAGCACACACACCTGAAACAAGCATGCTTTAAAAACTCCAAAGGCATCCGTCGTACATTTCGTATCTACTAAACAGACTTTGGAGCAGATGGTGATTATTACAGTAGAACTTGAGGATCCCTGAACTGTTTCACCTAAGCTTAACATTTTAAAATTGGTCTCATGCATATAAATTAAATCTTTGAGATCGAGTTTAATACCATTGTTTTATGTTTAGAGTAGTTTTTTTATTACAATTTACTGAATAGTAGAAGGAAAAATGAACAACCCGTTTAACCTTCACAGCATCTTCTGTGTTGGTGTTTGGAGACGTTTAATTCTCAGTCTGAACGTTAGAGGGCGTCATGGTGACATGGTGCTCTTCTGGTATACAGTGTGCTCTGTAAACAGGTCTTTTGCTGCCATCACGTGGCTAGAAGCAGATCTGAAATGAGATCCACACAAAAATGAAAATCCTGTCATGAATTACCCCCCCAGTTGTACAAATGTGTTTGTTCTGTTGAACATTAAATTATGTATTTGAAGCAATGTTAGCACCTGACATTTCAGGGATATCATTGTCTACCATATAGGAAAACTTAAAATGGTGCACTTCTTCAAAATATCTCATTTTGTGTTCGACATAAGTCAATGATGTCCCAGAAATGTCAGTTGATCACATTCTTTCAAATATCTTCCTTCGTGTTAGGTAGAACAAAGAAATGTATACAGATTTGGAACAACTTGGAGGTGAGTCAATTATTTTCAGTTTTGGGTGGAGTGTCCCTTTAATTAAGTGTTTTTAGTTTTGTGTAGGATGTGTGGGAAATCCATCCATCCATCCATCCATTTTCTACCGCTTATCCGAACTACCTCGGGTCATGGGGAGCCTGCGCCTATCTCAGGAGTCATCGGGCATCAAGGCAGGATACACCCTGGATGGAGTGCCGACCCATCGCAGGTGTGGGAAATCGAATCCTTAATCTTTCCTTTCTTGAAAAGTATAAATGTCACATTTGAGAAAAACGCAAAATATGTGCTTTACAAGCTTAAAAATAAGATACAAAGGACCAAATTTCAGAGTTTATAAGAGATGCTGTTAGTAAAGGGAAGGTATTGAATTCTATATTTTGTCGGACTTCTAGTGGAGAAAAACATTTCTATCAAAGGCAAAATGCTTGTGTGAGAATCTGTAAAGATTCTGATAAATGATCTGCAGTAGATGTATCTCACAAGCCTTTACTGGCTAAACTAATTTCACTCTGATCCACCCACAGACATAAAGACATATTTTAAAGATTTATAGTAAAATTCTTTACTCCTTAACCTTGGCATGTTACGGCTCAATGTCAACTCATGCTTGCAAACAAATGATTGAATGTACTGTAATTCCCCAGTTTTCTCAGTTTTCTTCCACATAATGTCTCGTGTTCATTTTGTAGACCGAACTCACTCTGATTTATGGATTCAGACCTTCAATAGTGAGGGAGCGAGAGAAAGGAACAAACCTTAATGAAAAATACACAAGATGATCAATAACATCCGTATGTGTATGAGAAGCAGGTTTGGGCGAGATCTTCAAGCATTTTGTTGAGAAATGACTGCGCTTTAAGGGTTAGGATTACTCTCTATTCTTTCTCACATTTCCCTCACTTTAAGAGTCACATTGAAGGTTAAAGGAGGGTCATAGAAGTTCACAGGGATTAAATGTTCACGAATATAAATCACTTAAAGATGTCTGACAAGCTGCCCAATCAGTGCTACTGAGGACTGGTCATGTGATGAGTTACGTCCTCTTCAAACTTGTTCTGGGGAAGACAGTGAAATGTGGAATTTGGTTTAGCAGAGATGATGATGTAATGAAGGATGTGGTTAGGCTTACACTATAAGCAGAACATGACAGATAAATGGTGCCTTTGGCTTCCAGATGTCCAGACTATCAACAGTATTATGGTGAGAAACACACTGCAGTAAACTGTGATTGTCTTTTTTTATTAAAGTCCCAATTTATAATTTTATCACTTAAAACTCATCTTTAAGCATTAAAATAGCATATGTAAGTATTTTCCTGTGATGATAATTTCTTCATGCCTTAACATGACTTTAATGTTACTCTACACCCTTGCTTCATTGAGTGTGTGCAGATTCTTCAATATGCTAATTGGTCTCCACCTCCATTAAAACAAATCGCTTTAAAACTTACTCCATTGAATCTTTGTAAAAAGTCAAAATAAAAAAATCAAGGTTTACTTTAGTGTCCAAACTCACATATCGTAATGAAATATTTACGTGCCCCTCTTCCTTTCAATGAAAACAAGACAGTATGTCTTTAGGGTCAAATAATATTTTATATAAAATTATGACAAATACTTAAAGTCTTAAATTATTACTTTGTTGAAGTAACACACCCACATGTAAGTATTTATCAGTAATAATTAAGAACTAGTGAATAAAAAAAAGTGAGATTAGGTACATTTCTACATTATTTTGAACTGTTTTCCACAAAACAATGAAGTTGTATTTAAGTATTTAATCAACTTCAGTTATGTTAAACCACAGTTTTAAGTCTAGTCCAAATCTAATTTAAATGATTGCTTAAAAATGACTTAAAATAACAATGACATATCTTAAAGAGATCTTATGGCGTCAATACGTGTCTTACTTATAACTGTGTTATAAGTTGCCCATGCATGTATTAGACACGTAAAATTGCAAAAATTAAAGTGTGGGAACAAAAGATGCATTTTATCTAAAAGCGAATGCTCACCCAGACCTGCCTTAAACAACTCGTGTAGCCACACCGCCATTAATATACATCAGTTTGTGATATGCTTTGACCAAGACCGCCCAAATGTATACGCAAGTAAGGTGTGCAAACCCGTCTGATGTTCCAAGTATGGTAAGAGGCGTTACATTTCCGTCACACGCTTGCAGTATTCCACCAATCACTACACACTGGTTAACTGGCCAATCATAGCACACCTCGCTTTTCAGAGCCATGAGCTTTGTAAAAAATCTGTGAGTTTTAAAGAGACGTATGTGGAAAATACAGCGTTTTTGAATTTTAAATCGTTTTACACATTTCATTACATCTAAAACAAACTGTAATATTCGTTTCAGGCGTGTCATATGACCCCTTTAAAATATATCCGTGTGATTGTTTTGTTTCAAGATGTACACCATGTTTTTTTTGGGTAAATTTTGTTTTTAAAAATGATTTAAATATCCTAATTTAACTAAGGCCTAATCCTGGTTTAAGATAAAACCTGTCCGGGAAACTGCCCCAGTATGTTTCTGTTTAAGTTTCTGAGTGTTGTGGTTTTTTTTGGCGTATGTGTGTGGGCACAAAAGCGCACATGACTTACATGTGTTCGCGTTTCAGTTTTTTCTTTACTAAGTTAAATGTCAGTCGAATGTTTTGTTTCTCATACTGTTGAGGTTATGCACATGGTGTTGGGTGTGGTGGCGATGTTTTATTTGCACATGGAGAGTCCTCCCTCCTGAGATAACTACTAAAGTCCAACATCTGCACATGGTCGACTCAGACAACAGGCAGGAAAGAAAGAAAAAGAACACACGGAGGGGAATTTGGACGGAGGACAAGAAACATAGTGTTGTGTTCTGTCGTTTGATTGCAGCTCAAAAACCATCAGGCCTAATCACTTATAAATTATTAGAGGCAGGCGAACGGTCCTTCATCATGTCTGTATGTATGTGGTCTGCAATATCTATTGGCTGTTAGTAACAATAATTGGCGCGATGTTATCAGCTCAAGCACAATTGCTGATAAAAATCCAGTTGGCATGAGTTGTTATTGTCAAGCCTGTGCTAGAGTCATTACACAAAAGCACATATCTCTCTGCTGTCGTGCATTTCATTATGTGCAGCTTTGACCTCAACTGATTTAATTGGCTTAGACGAAAGGATGGAAAGCCAAACTAAACTTTTTCTTTTACTTGAATGCTTTATTTTGCATAGATTCCATGCATCATTGAGTATTTATAAAGCAGCCATGAAGGTATAAATGTATCTGTAAAAAGGTATTATGTGAACATATATACCTTGATCTTTTGCAAGTTGTTGAAGCATGCTACTATGAAGCATAATTTAAACATTCTGTGTGCATGCTCTTGTAAAGAATTGATCTTACATGGATAGTTTCTATCCAAAATCCATGTATTCACCCTCATTTCATTCAAAACCTGTATATGAATCTTTCTTCTTTGGAACACAAAAGAAGATATTTTAAGAAATGTTTTTTCCGTAGTCAGTGGGGTCCTGTGTTATTTGTTACCAATGTTCTTTAAATTATCCTGTGTTGTGTTCAGTAAAAGAAAGAAAGTCATAACTGTTCGAAACGACACATTCATTTAGTTCATGATTCATTTTTACGTGAACTGCCCCTTTAAGAGACTACCGAAAAAACTGCAAACACAGTTAAATAAAACACTCATATGGGCAAATCTGTGAAAATGTCAACCTTACCACGAAAAAATGTTTTTTACCAGCGGTTTTTACTATGGTAACATCACAGATTTGAACATTTTGTGGCTCAAACATTGATGTGAGATCTCTCTTCCAAATTTGTAAAGCATTTGTTTTATGTTTACTGCATGATTTTTCATTGTCAGGTAAGAGCCATTTTCAGAATTGTCACATCCATAACGCTTCATATTCCTCATAAATGGACACATGAAAATAAATATAAAGTAACTATTTGTTGTTCTATAAAGAGGCATCATTATTCCATTCATTGTGTATTATTGCTTCACGATTGTGCATTTTATTTTACAGAAATCCTATAAAGTTCATCATCTCCCAAAAACCACTTCCTCTATTTGTCACATCCATAACGCATGTTTATTTCCCTTTTATAATATAATTTGTTTTTATAGACCAAATTTTTCTGATGTTTAGACTCAATCAACAAGGGTTCAGTAAAATATAAACAGATGGTTCAATATAATGATAACAAATTCATTCTCAGAGCATTTTTATGTCACTTCCATACGTAAAATGTCACATCCATAACGCTGGAATTGCCCAAATCTCAATTCATCACTTTAAACTTTACACTCATTTCAAATCATTTTCCTCTTAGTCCCGGTTGACTTTCCCCCTTTGGTAGCTGCAGGTTTTGTAAGCCTCTCTTTTTCCATGTTTTTGGAGCGAGGCAGGCGACAGTTCCACTCAGATCAGCAAAAAGTATGTGGAAATTCCTTTCCATAATATAGAAGAAAAGAATGATATCATCAGTGCTACAGAATGAGTGTGGGACAGTCTAACCCCTGTACTCTTGGACCCGGACCAGAAGCCTGGTCATCCGGGGTCATCTCCCAGAGAGATGTCTATATTAAGTTTAATGACATGGGGCGGTCGGATACCCAACACACACTCCCGAATACACACATTAATGAATGAGAGGAAGCAGGTAATGCTTGGACAGGAAGATTGGAGTGTTGGCTATCACACTAAGCAGAATAGGGACTCCCTGTATTGTTTCCTGCTTTTCCTGGCCGAAACAAGTCCAGTCTTGGTGTTATGTAGTGTTTCTACATGAATTCAGACCAGATCCCCGTGAGCTTCTCAGCATCCACCTATTTTCATTGGGGAACTTGATTCTCAGCCCCTGAACGTGCTGACAGGCATTCACTCAAGATTTAAGTAATCTCCCATAATTCCACTGACCATTAGGAAGAGCTCCAGTCAACAGCTGTCTGTCACTGTGATTCTTTTTCCTTGACGTGTTATTTTTTGTTCGTCTGTTCCTTTACCTTTTTTGGCATCTTTAAGTCTTTGTTGTTGATATCAGTGACACAGTTGGCATCAGATGTTAACAAAGGTGTGGTCAGTCTAATCACTGCTTGTTTGAACAGGCCTGTGGTTTGTGTTTGGACAGACAAGGAAGGAATGTAGTGACCATTCCGCATGTGTCATCTTAGATTATTTTTAGATTACAGAAGTGTTGCCATGATGGCCGTTGAAGGATGAGTGCATGCGAGATAGTTGCTGTTTAAAGACACTGGTGTAGTACTCCCGCATGCCCAATTCATCAGCAAATTGGCTTCACAAATGATTTTGTGGTCATTTAAAGCTGCAAATTGTAACTTTGGCCTCATTTTCCCCATTTCTCTTTCAAATGTAAAATTACAGTGTAATCACTCACAAAATATTTATATTCCTACATACTGTTTACTGATTTTTCTATTACTTTTCGGAATTGAAATATTAAACTAAACGCAATCATTAAATTGGATAAACAGTGTGGAGGATAAGTAAAAAAAAACCTGTTAATATTTAATTATAATAAGTTGAAAATAATTGTATTATGATTACCAACTTCAGTGTATTATGATGGTGTTATGTATGATTATATACATTATGTGATATATGGTATATATCATAAAAAATCACAGGGATTTTGTGAACTTCTGTGTGGAGTTATTATAGATTTGTTTAGTTTTATTGATTTTTAAATCAGCTTTTAGATTTAGACTTTCAGGTTTTATGTAAAATTTTTAGCTGCTTTTTTGCAACTGAATACTTTCGATATTATATATATATTTGATGTTTGTGAATAAGATTAATTTATTTGTGTCTTAGTTTTATTTTAGTTTTATTTTATTATTATAATTTTAGTATACTATTTCCGTTTATTTCAATGTTAAAAAAAATTCCAGTAATTTTGGAAAATTGCCTATGTAGTATATTTAAATAAAAAGGACGATATTTGATTTGATTTCAATAAAATAGAAACGTTTTCAAATTTTTTATTTTAGTAAACTAAAATAACCTTGTTGTACATTTTGTTCTTCCATTGATTTGGACGTATTCATTGACTTTCGTATCATTTTCCTTTCCTCCACTGCACCATACAGCTCATCTCTGTGTAACTCAAGACTGACTTTAGCCTGTTAGAATAATGTCACTGTGAATTATGAATGTCGGACATGCTTAACAGGAGCCTCACCGCATGCAAACCGCAGATCAGCCACAGCTCTCTCCACCCCGGTTCACTTCCTTACTGGAGTCAAGGGAAGCTTCACAACAACATCTAGACAACCTTAGATACAAGAGTGTGAAAAAAAGTTTTAAAAAGTATTGCAACTAGGTCTAGAAGGTACGGTATGTTGACTATTAAAGGCGTATATTCATATAATATTATAAGGAAATATTATTATTTATTGTAGATTTTATACTGATATGTATTTTTCTAGTTATTTTAATTCAATCAGATTCAATTTATTTATATAGCGCTTTTGACAATGTGCATTGTTCCAAAGCAGCTTTACAGGAACAAATCAGAAAAACAGAAAAGAAAACACATCACAGTGTATGGTGTTTATAGAACAAGCAAGATCATTCTAATAAATAATATCTAATAAATAAATAGATGTAGTCTCCCGGTGAGCAAAGCAACACTGCCCTGCCGTGGCAAGGAACCCAAACTCCAATGATGAATAATGGAGAAAAAAAAACTTGTGAGAAACCAGGCTCAGCCGGGAGGGCCAGATCTCCTCTGATGTGTCACAGCTGCACTCAGTGTCCCCGACAAATCCGTCATCGACCACAATACAAGACCAAACCAGACCCACAAGCCCCCCCATTCCCCACAAACACCCACCAATCAGGGCCACTGAATTCAGTTATAACTGCAAACTGCTGTCATGTGATGCAAGTTTAGCATTAATACCAAGTATTTTAATTTTAGCATTAATGTGATAAGTAGTCCGTCTATACAATCTAAAACTAATTATACATCACAAAGTTATTCATATTTAAAATATATATATTTATTAGTGTTTTATATGTACGTGAGTTTCCTAAGGGCCGCGTCATTAGATTAGTCATTTTACAAGAGAGTATAAGAGCATCAAATTATTTTTATGAATCATTTCAAAGTGTCTATTTTAACCCGTATGCATTCCATGTGGGAGTCATTCCTCCCTCCCAAAGTAGTGCTAGTTACATTGTGTAGTTTGAGTAAACCATACCCCTTCCCCCACAGTCAGAAAAATACATAAGGTCACCATAGGTCAAGTGCCCCGACCCCCAGTGCTCTGCACGGTGCCTATGTCATGGCCTATAGACACAGAAAAGGTTTGTTTGGGTTATTTAGGAGGCGGTGGGTGAAGCAACGCTTTCAGAAGATATCGAATGTTCTCTGCTGCGTTCTCACAGGCGTGGTTGCAGAGGAAGGAGGCAGAACATACTCGCTATGATGCAATCCTTTCTCGAAGCCCCCGAGACTCAGAAAAAGAGGGAAGGGGAAGAAAAAGATGATTAGCCGTCTCAATGGTAATTTAAAACAGGTGTCACAATGTGCGCATGTGTGCAAAGTTAACGCTGGTTTAAAACCAAGCCTACTTAGATAACATTTGAAAGCTGTTTCAAATAAAATGATGTAAGATGCGATATTCTGTGCGAATGTAAAGGCACAACTGCATGTATCCCCAAATACAAATGTTTACATTAAATACACATGATTTCTGTCTGTGTTTTCGAACATTGTAATGCTTATTAGAGTCTTGCCGTCTGGTTTTGAGCTGCTTGAGTGGCGTGCAATTTTTTTGTCAATGAAGAGCATGACGGATCAATGGTTTTCACTATCAGAGCTAATATGCAAACCAAGATGATAGATTCCATAATAAACATTCCACAAACCGAAATGGCAGGAAGCAGGAAATAGCACAACAGGAAATTAGCTTGCTTCGTAGTTTTATCTCTCGTCAGGCTATTTAGGGCTGTTCTGTTGCCGTAAGGAAGAGGCTGTGAGCAATAACCATTATGCACTTTTTATTATTCATTCATGTGCTGCGTTAGTCATCACGCTGATGCTAAAGCACGCAATGAGATTTCCTCGGAGTGGTCACGGTTATCTCCAGAAGCATCTTGTATTTCAAAAGCACAGCCAACAATTCATTTACAAAATTGATTTTGTCTTTGATGCACAGATACGCATAACTTATTAGTCGTTTGTAACAGGAGTTATATATACTGTTCATAGCATAAGGCAGGTTAGCTCAGTTTACTGGTGGTTCCATATGTTGAATTTTGGCTCTGCTGTGGGACTCTCCTCACACTGGAGTGTTAGTGGTCCTGCCCCACTTCCCCCTTCACTGCTGCTGGCTAGAAACCAGAGAGCCCAGGTGGCTGTTGTGGGTTGAAATAAAGAACGAGTCTAGCAAACATTTCATTTCACAAACATGAGAGAGAAAACAATGCTTGTTTTTATTTATATACAATAAACATTTAAATTACGTAACTGTGTCTTCAGAGGTGTATAAAGAGCTTGCATAATGAAACGTTATGTTTTTATTATCTTAGAATAAGGTATTTTCTAAATACAGCACGGATCCCCTTTCATGGAATTCATTATGTTGTTTCTACAGTAGCTCTAAATGGACCAACTGCTCTACAGATCAGAAATTCATAAATACGTTATCTCCTGCAGCAAAAAAGCAAAAACGTGACGTCAGGAAAAATGGGTCTTTGCATTTTATTTAAAGACACATTAACATTAATTCGTAAAACATTAATAAAGTCTAACAAAACTTGACTTTTACATTAGTACAATTTTATGCATTAGCGGTGTTAACCACAATGCAAACCACACAAATGCATAGGGCCCTGCAAGCTTGGGGGTCCCCTAGTGGCCACAAGCATTCAAATCATTTGATGATTGCTTTTGAAGCTTTTATAAAAGTGGAATGTGAGTTCACCATAGTCTAGAGAGTAAGCACTGAAATCTTGAGGGTTCATTAATACAATTAATTGCTATAACATTTACATGATTTGTGTTCATGCTGTTTAGTTTAAATAATAATTGATAACTAAAATCCTATTTCATTTTAAATGATCAAAATTTGCCACAAAAAAATGGTAATGGACAGATACTCAGTCATGAAGCACGCATATCAAATATTTGATTCCACAACAAAGAATGTTTATTCTTATATCAAACTGTCAGCAATTGTGTGTGCTGTTATATGGTTCAAAGTAACATAATGTGTCTCACTACTTACATGTACTCAATATTACTGCAATTCAAATAATTTTTTTTAATATACATGTGTGGGTGGCCCCGGGTCCTGACTTTGCTTAGGGCCCCCAAAATGATAAACACGCCCCTGTCCATACTGTAACATAAACATAATTTCTCAATACATTTACACCTGTCTGTGTGTATGTCTGCACGTGTGATTCATGAATGAGGGGTCAGGAAGGGGATACATTGTGGGGTTCAAACACACTCCTTTAACCTCAAAAAAGGGAGGGAAACTAAACTCAGGCTTTGTGGGAGGGGACGCATGTTCTCTGCTTTCTTCCATCTGGCCGAAATGTTTGACAAGTAATTTTGCGAGCAGTCCCCAAGAACACACAAAGCTGCACCGTTTCCAGATGTTCTCCGCGCAGGGCCAAAACACAGATACATGTGAAGCGCTCCCGCCCAGTCACACTGAGGACAAATGGGAAGGGGAAGCGGGATTGCGTGAGGGTGTGCTTGTGTTTATATAAGTGCCGCTAAACCGTTGATGCTATTAATTACTTACAAAAATGTGCACCACAAAAATGACTCATTTTTGCCCCTTTCCCCAAACACATATGTGAATTTATGAGTGTGCCAAATTGCAGTTTAATTCTGCTGAATGATCAGCACATCAGATATGCTGAACATCTAAAAATGAGTGTATGTATGTTTGTTTGTATTTTCGTAAGATGACTCACAGTATTTTTAATTAGTCAATTACACACAAATCGAATGCAGGCGAGCGTGTGAGCCCACGTGCTTTTACAAGCTGATCAGCTATAAACACAGAGAGGAGATTTGACTTTTTAGCAGATACATTCGTGGAAATTGAACGATGTGGTTATTTAAACAAAGTAAAAAAAAGTATCTTGCAAATTATATATTTTTATTCATAAACAAACACTGTGTAATGCCTAATGGATATTTAATGTGCAACGTGTATAATTGTTAATTGAAAGTGTTCTTGGTTTTAAAGAAAATCCTATAATGTCTATAGAGTAGTTTAAATCTTTCCAGAGAGATCCTGTTCTGGCCCTCAGGGTAAAGTCTTTATGATGCTTTTTGTTTGAGAGCCAGTAGTCAATACCACTTTCTCTTTATGGAGAAGAAGAGTTTGAGCTTTAGTTTCTGCATTAGTAAACATAACTTCCCGTTGTGAAACAGCGTTCATTACAATTTAGGAACTATTTCTTTAAGTTCTCTGAATATATTGGAAACATGATTAATGATGACAGTTATAGTTTTAGGAGATTTGTTCAAATTACTACAAAAAAACTAAAATGAGAACGCACTAAAGTCTAATAGCAAACAAATAAACTACACCAGATTTCTACACATCTGTATTGTAACAGTCCTTATAGTCTCAAATACACAGTGAAGGAGGTGGCCAGCAGCGATGGGTGAGAGAGAGAGAGAGAGAGAGAGAGAGAGAGAGAGATGAAGGGGGAGTGGGGCCATATAAAACCCCTGGAGCACAAGCCATGCTTTATCCTGTGACCCATTGGTTTCTGTCTCAGGCTCAGGAAACCACTAAACTCTCTCAGTCCAGCCCCAGCGCCCGCACACACTCAACAAACACCTTCGCGTGCACGGACCAGAGAATGGCTGTCTTCATGACAATGAATGAACTTTGGAAAAGGACTGCATTGGGTTTGGTGTTCTGTCTTCTGATACACAGTAAGTTTAAAAATATATTTTTTAAACATCTATGATACGATGTATAAGTTCTGTGTTTCTTATTGGCACTGTTTAGTCATTGTTTAAACATCTACACAAATTTTAATGTTTCTTTTTTTGTTATTTTGTATTATTTAGTTTTTCCACCAAGTTGTGCGAGGAAAACATATTTTTAGATGAGGTGTGGGAAATAAGGGCAGAAAATGAACGGCATATAAATGATTATATGCCTATTTGAGATAAACATTTGGGGTTTTAGTGACTTTAAGTAGTAACATCAGTTTTACTCAAACACAGTCCCACCGTGATGGATGTGACAGCCGGCAGCGTGTAGTGTTTACTCAGAAGAGACTGGTTAAAAGTAAGCGGGAAAGTAAAACAAAGGGGTCTGGCCTAGAGTGGAAACTTGCCGTTGATCGTAATTATGGTCTGTTTCCTGTTCTCCGCCTGGGTGGAGCTGACCAGGGGTTTGAGTCGAAACATGGGAGTTAATGTAAGTTCGAGGACTGTAACTTGTAAAGCTTTGGAAGTGTTTGTGGAGTCAGTCGAGCACCTTTTATGTCTAGTTTATCCTGCCTTTTTAAACAACGTGAAACAATTTCCAGGGCTTTCTGTCTCTCAAAGTCAGGTTTACGCACGTGCTTATTGTTATCTGAGATGCGGACCACTGTGTTTGGTTTACGTTCATGTGGAAATAGATGAATGTTTACAATTTTGGCCACAGGGAAGAACTTTTCAAAACAAATTTTGAAGAACTGCGCTTTCCATTCAGAGAGGTTTCTGCACTTCCGTTATTTCAAACAGGGGTAAAAAATGTTTCGGAGTGACGCCCATGTGGGCTGGGCAGTTGTACGCCCCATTCCCTTTTTCCCCAGAGATGGAAGTATTGTAGAGTGGGTCTAATCATGGGAAATCTGGTTTGAACACAGTCCTTCATGTTGGGGACATGTTTTCCAGAGATTAGTGTTTGAGATGTGCAGACTTAAAAGGGACGTGGCAGTATTAATCGTGTGTAAAAACTGAAACGGGCAAAGACATAAAAGAGAAACCTTTACCTCTCACAGCATGCTCTTTTTGATGTCTCAGGGACTTAGAGCTGTTAGGTGTTTAATTCATATACAGATTCTTGGGAGATACCTTCAAAGAAACGGCACATGTGGAATTGTTTACATTTATTACGGTTCAATCCAGTTTTATTTCTACAGCGCTTTATAGGGTTTTGCATTGTTGCACAGGAGCTTTAAAGGGACAGTTCACCCAAAAATAAAAATTCCAAATCTGTATCAATTACTTTGCTCTGATGAACGCAGAGAAAGATATTTGGAAGAATGCTTGTAACCCCAGTTCTTGGCCATCATTGACTACTATAGTAGGAAAAATGATAATGGTAGTCAAAAGTGACACAAAACTGTTTGCTTACATTCTTCAAAATATCTCCTTTTTGGATCAAATGAACAAATTAATTTTATAAAGCATTTTTTCTTACTATTAAATGAGTACATAAAGACAGAATTTTCATTTTTGGATGATCTGTTTCTTTAAATACATGTACATAATAAAACTTGAATGTGAATTCTAGGGTCCATATTTTTGGAGAAATAATTTTCTTCAATTGCTTTTTATCTAATCTCATTGCTATCTAGGAGACACAGTTACACAAAAGTTCAAGAGATAGGATTAAAATTTGAATTTAGTCATTTAGCAGACGCTTCTATCCAAAGCAATTTACAAAGAGTTCAGGGAGCAATAAGCGATATATCATACAGGAGCAATAGGTGCCAATACAAAGTTACTAGTGTCAACAAAAGCCAGACGACAACCTGTTGAGAGAAAGACAGGGATAGTTTTTTTTTTCATCTTGAGATAAGAGAAGGAAAAGCATGCATTTCAATGGCAGGAGGAAGAAATTTATTCTAGGTAAAAAATGCGTGGACACAAAAGCACTCCGGTAGATAATCTGTTACAAGCTACAAGAGAAATTGAATCAGACAGGCCGCCCCTCTCGTTAGTGAATGAAAGCCTCTATCCTGTACTGAAGTTCCCAAGATTTGGGATGAACTACATTCCTTGATTATCCTCAAATGTCCTACGAGTTAAGTGTATAGAAATGCAAAACTGTTAACCTACTGAATTCATTAAGCTGTAATGACCATCAATAATGTCTCTGACTCCAGACCTCTGCCCCTCCCCACTATATTACACAAAGCACTATAGGACACCATTTCCACCAGCCTGTTAATGGTCGACACTTTAGTGCAATTGGCACTTCTGTGAGACCTCACTAACAGACGGTCAAAAGATCGAAGCCATTTTCACAATATACAACATATATTTTAACTAGATTTCTGAAGACAGAAAGAATAGTTCGAAATATTGCACTCGGATGGCCCAGAATTACTCTTATAGAGATGTAACATCTTTCTCATAGAAGTAAGGAGCTTCAGAATGGTCAGATGACATAGCCTGTTGGCAAACATGTTTAACTGAGCAAACGTTCTCTCCCAAGTAACGTTAGCTTTCCAATCGTGCCCAATTTTCAGCTACCACCTTTTCCCATGATGTGACTTGAGCCGTTATACACCCTGCTAGCTATGTGGTGTTTCAATGGATAGGTGCCAGTGTGACGGTTGGTGCCACCCAGGCATCGTGGAATATTTGTTGGCACTCATTGGAGAGTGAGAAAACACTTTCAGGCGTCTTCAACTAGTTGGCAGACCATTCCCTGGAGCAGGTCTTTTCCCAACCCTTAAAGTATGGGGCATTACAGATTTATTTTGAATATGATCCAGGGCTGTGGTCCTTCACATCATCTGTACCAACAATTGGGCCATTTCATCCACACTGATCTGAACCAACTTATTGTTAGACGATATTATATGATTGGTATTTTTACAGCATTAACCAGAACAGCAGAGCTATTCAGCTTGTTTTTACATAGCTGAATGATGATCTTTCACATCATTCCTACCAACAGTGGGGCCATTTCATCCACACTGATCTGGACAATCAAATGGAAATTCTCAAACTGCCATACAGTACATAGCTTATTGTAACACACTATTATAACACATGCAATGACAAAATGACAACAGCTTGTTTCTCATGACACTCGCCAATTGCCTGGCATTCCCGCAGTCTGGGACACATTGCTGATGTTCTAATAGTTTCAAGGATGGAGGACCCATTAGAGTAGGATAGCTTCAATCAGATTTAGGCATAATCTGCTTCATCTGGATTCTTTAGTTGATTTATAATGAAATACAAATAGGAATTCATTTATTTTGTCTATTAGCCTATTCTTCTCTGGAACACAAAATATATTTTTCGAGAGATGTCTCTGTGGTTTTGTGTCCATTCATTGGAAGTCAATGGGGGGCAATGTTGTTTGGTGACCTATGTTCTTTGTGTTCTGCAGAAGAAGAAAGTCATACAGGTTTGAAAAGACTTGGTGGGAGTACATTTTCATTTTTGGGTGAGCTATCCCATAAAGATCCCTTTAATAATTGAATGAGAGTAATGGAGACTTTTACTGTACCTCTGGTCTCCAAGTAGGACATTTACTCGTGAACTAGTACAACGTGCCTGTTAGTCAACCTCTTTCTCAATTGGGATCTTTTCTGAACTGTAGAGGCGACACATGTGAGATTACAAAGGTGTGTTTCACCAACATCTGAGATGTCCTACGAGTTAAGTGTATAGAAATGCAAAACTGTTAACCTACTGAATTCATTAAGCTGTAATGACCATCAATAATGTCT
The DNA here is from genome assembly GCF_015846415.1 of Triplophysa dalaica. Classification (NCBI taxonomy): domain Eukaryota; kingdom Metazoa; phylum Chordata; class Actinopteri; order Cypriniformes; family Nemacheilidae; genus Triplophysa; species Triplophysa dalaica. Next base: position 2,037,875 of record NC_079561.1, read on the forward strand.
CTGACTCCAGACCTCTGCCCCTCCCCACTATATTACACAAAGCACTATAGGACACCATTTCCACCAGCCTGTTAATGGTCGACACTTTAGTGCAATTGGCACTTCAATTGGCAGATCATCACTGAATGATGATCTTTCACATCATTCCTACCAACAGTGGGGCCATTTCATCCACACTGATCTGGACAATCAAATGGAAATTCTCAAACTGCCATACAGTACATAGCTTATTGTAACACACTATTATAACACATGCAATGACAAAATGACAACAGCTTGTTTCTCATGACACTCGCCAATTGCCTGGCATTCCCGCAGTCTGGGACACATTGCTGATGTTCTAATAGTTTCAAGGATGGAGGACCCATTAGAGTAGGATAGCTTCAATCAGATTTAGGCATAATCTGCTTCATCTGGATTCTTTAGTTGATTTATAATGAAATACAAATAGGAATTCATTTATTTTGTCTATTAGCCTATTCTTCTCTGGAACACAAAATATATTTTTCGAGAGATGTCTCTGTGGTTTTGTGTCCATTCATTGGAAGTCAATGGGGGGCAATGTTGTTTGGTGACCTATGTTCTTTGTGTTCTGCAGAAGAAGAAAGTCATACAGGTTTGAAAAGACTTGGTGGGAGTACATTTTCATTTTTGGGTGAGCTATCCCATAAAGATCCCTTTAATAATTGAATGAGAGTAATGGAGACTTTTACTGTACCTCTGGTCTCCAAGCTCTCAGATGTTGGTGAAACACACCTTTGTAATCTCACATGTGTCGCCTCTACAGTTCAGAAAAGATCCCAATTGAGAAAGAGGTTGACTAACAGGCACGTTGTACTAGTTCACGAGTAAAAAAAGACAATATGGATTCATATTAGTATTTGTTTGTCATTGCTTGGTTATTCTGCCATTCTGGCACTGAAATGCAGTGCGGCAGTTATTGGTTCTCTCATTTTGGACATTCATTTTGACACGAGTGCTGTTGTAATAGGATCCCTTAAAAACTTAAGTCCAAACATTAGCACATAATTTGCCTGTGGTCATACAAAATCTGTAATGAATGGAAACTTCAAGACGGTTTGGATCAGTCTTCGGCTTGCATCATTGTCCATCTAATAAGCATGTAGAAAGTTTGCAGCTTTGCAGCAAAGTTACCATTTACAAGAAACCCAGCTTGTAACTGTTGGGATGATTGCAAAATCGCGTAACATCCTGCAGACAGGTTTTTGTTGGAGAATAGGTTTCATTAGTATAAATCATTATCAGCATACAAAATGCAAAGACAAGTTTAAATGTTTGTGTTTTGTATCAGTTGTTATAAGCATTCACTAAGTTCTAGGGTGGTTTTTGCCATTTTGCCTGAGGAGTAAATAGAGTTAATATGGCTTGGCCGAGGCTCTTGAACCGGTGGAGTAATTGGCGGGGTAATTAATGTTCTGCAAGCAACACAACACTGGGGCAATTCTCCCTTAATTGAAAACATAAGATCGTATCGTTTTCTTGCCATCAAGAGCGCGAGGGCTTTTTCATGGCAGTCTTTTCTCTTTAACCGCAGGGTTACAGAACCCAAGGGATTTGTTACGGTTAGCCAGAAAAAGAGAGAGGGGTAAAACCCAAGCCTAGTTTTTCTTTTGTGTGAAAGGAAGCAGAAGGAAGGAGATAGGCACTTACCCCAAACTCACCCCCTTCTTGCTGCTGTAGCCATTTCTACGAGCATTATTTAAGCAGAGCATGGCAGCCGATCAGACACTTAGATATCCAGTTACAACATCCTAATCAATCTGCACTGTGATGTCAAAGAACAAGAGCTTGGAAACGCTCTACGGACATCTGCAGCCACACAATGTTGCTGGTGCTGACAGTGAGCCGTTACAGAGGGGGGTAACAAAAAAAAGCCTCGGCGGTTTTGTATAAAACTACAGCTTTTACTGCACACAATAGGACAGATATATACAACATTCATGATGCAAACCATGCATCAAGGGCCAGTTGCCTAAATTTAGCCGCTAAGTTTTAGACTGCATCATAACAACTAGTCTCACTGACTAGCAATTATCTAGGACCAATCAGTCTACTTTTCAGATTTCAATTAGACCAATCTACCTTTTTGTGTAACTTGTTTTAGTAATTTATGTAAACTGCCCCAGATTAAAAATTCAGTGTTTGTAATGCTGAGTTCTTCTACACATGTGGTTCTAGATGATAAAATGTGAGGGTGGTCGGTGTATAAAATATCAATGCGGTCAAGTATGGGTTCATTATTACTAATGGTTAACATTCACGCATATTAGTTTTTAATTCCTTGCTGAGATACCTTCATCCTGTCTTGAGTGGAGTGAAATCCACGCTTGACGGTAATTTGATTTATTCCTTCATTCCATTTTTGTTTAGTCATCGGTGATCCCATTGCCCAGCTGTTTTCTGAGTAAACTCTGAGGATCAACATCAACAAATAAAAAAGTTCTCCATAGTTGAGGTGAATTCAGTATAGTTTAGGGCCTCAGCCAAGTGTTCCTGATAAAAACATTCTTGATCATTTAAGATTTTATAGCTTGGTGATTGGGAAAATATATATCTTTTTATCAATCCAGTGTGATTGGAGAGAGGGTTAGTGTTACAAATGTGCGATGCAAAAGATGTTTTTTTATTTAAGACTACGAAGTACAGTAAGTAAATGTAAGAAATGTATTGTTGCATTGTAATGAAAATGGTCTTAGGTACTTTTATATAAAATTCAAGATAAAAATTTGATCAGTGTGTGTTTCTTAAAGGGATAGTTTACCTAAAATAAATAAAAAACTTTACTTTATACTTTAAATTTACTTGCACTTGATGTGTTCCAAATCTGTGTAAATGTCTTTGTTCTTACGAACACAGAGAAAGATATTTGGGAATGTGTAACCAAACATTTGTTTGCTACCATTGACTAGCAAAAATAGTCAAAAGTGCCCCAAACCTGAAAAATATTTTTGGGGGCGTTTAACAGAACAAAGAAATTAAAATGTGCTATGGTAGTCAATGGTGGCCATGAACTGTTTGGTTGCATGCATTCTTCCGAATATCTTTCTCTGTGTTCATCACAACAAAGAAATGAATGCAGATTTGGAACATCTTGAGGGTGAGTAAATGATGACAGGATTTTCATTTTTGGTGAACTATGCCTTTAAGAATCAAACCTATGCTAGGTTTGACACATAATCGTCCACATTGAAGTTCACAAGTAGAATTGAATTGAAATTGCAAGTATGGTAGGCCCAAGCATAGGACATGTGGGCTGTTGTAGAGGAACATATGGAGCTCATGCTTGCTTTAAGGAGGGGATAGAGCTGCAGCCGGCAACAATCAACACTAAAAACGCTCTCTAAGGTTTGGGTGTGGAGGGGATGAGTCCCAGTCTGCCGTCCAGCCAAGCGGCAGTGGACGTCACGACATGATGTTTTAACACCAAGTACTTTGGGAGGGGAGAGCTTCCCAGGAGATCTCATCTGCTGATGGAAAAGAAATGTTCTCCGCCCTGATGGACACCACATTAGTGGCGATCATTAGAGTTATTACCAATCCTTTTGTGTCGTCTCCACCGTTTTCTCTTTCTTTAAGCTGTTTGTTTATTTATGTTTCCTCTTCCAGACAGGCTCTGGAGGTCAGAGATAAGAGATCTTGTGATGGTCATCTGCACTTTTGAGATAACCACAGCATGGCTTAGGGTCCTCCGAGCGAGAGACAACGGGAAATCTTTGTTAGCGAGATAGAAAACTATTCCATAGTTGAATGGATTTGGGATTGAATCTTTGATGCGGGCAGATTAATGACACTCCCTTATGAGCCGTGAAAAGGCAGATTGCTTCTCGCTGCATTCCTCTTGGGGATTCATTTCAGGATACAGTCCAGCAATTTCCCGGGGGGCTTTTAAAGTCAGATGAACGTAGACATGCCTGTTGAATGTCAGAAATAAATGTCACTGGGAAAATTACAGTGACATCATTTTTAGTGTCATGCATAGACCCGAGGGACTTTTAAAGAGACAAAGGGTCCAAGAAGAATCTCATCAGCATAATCGTGCAGTTAAGACTTTAGTTTTATTCAAAAATAGTTCTCCCGTATTGAAGTTGCACAGAAGTAACCCAAAGAACCAAAACAAAATGTTCAGTTCTTGAAATCTGACCCCTGAAAACAAGACATGATGAGGTACTTCCTTTAAGCATTTTTTGGCCATTTCTCATGTTCCCCGGGATTGTGGATGAAGGTGGTTTGCATCAGAGCTGTCAGAACGTGTCTTGGTCTGCTCTTTGCTATGTGTCCATTCAAGCACAGCTGAGAAACAGTGAGAACATGGGGGATTTTGAGAGCCTTTGCCTGAGATTGCCTGAGACCAATCGTGCCAGAACATCATGGAACGAATTAGAGTGATTCAGAAATCTGGAGAGCACTTTGGTCCCAGTTGTGTCCCTTTGCCTCAGGAAAACAATGGTTCTGTTTTGCCGCCATCATTATCGCTCTATCGGTGGACGAGAAACATGAGGCAAGCAGTCGGGTGGGGCCACGTTCTAGCACTCGTCTAACTCTGTTTGTGCTTACTGTAGGAGCATCCAGATGTCACTGTCTGATGGGTAAATAACCACACAGCGGTACAAATTGTGAAATTCTAGGTTTCAAAAGGTCACACATGGCATGGAAATGTGTTGTGTTTGTGGATTATTATGGCTGTTGTTGGAGCCACCGTTTAAACAGCAGGTTTCACCTTCATGTTCAACTTTGTGCCACTGCATGCAACTAAAATATTTCAACAATCTTTTACACAAAACCCGAATGCACGCTTCTAACATGTTAAAGGTCCAGTGTATGACATTTAGCGGCATCTTGAGGTAAGGTCCGAATTGCAACCAATGGCTCACTTCACCCCTCCCATTCAAACCACTCTGCCGGTTGACACAGAACTAAGATGTTGTCACATAACAATGTATTTGCGAAACGCTTTTGTCCGTTCAGGGCTACAGTAGAAACAACATGGTGAATTCCATCCAAGTGGACCCATGGTGTATGTAGATAGAATTAGCTCATTCTAAGGTAATAAAATAACAACACTTCATTATGTAATACAGTAGTTATGTATATTATATTGCATATCTGTCTATAGATCCTCAGAAAGTTACACACAGCACATTTAAACAGTACATCATGTTTTTTCCAATAAACTGATTTGGAACACAAATGATAAATGTAAATTCTATTTAGGACATGACAACATACTAACTTAACGTATTCTTCCAGTGTGTGCGATTGCGCCCTGCATCTATTTAAGAGGTTGTTTGTTTTTGTTTTTTTGAGAAAGAACAGAATGTTTTAGCACTTCTCGTTTATAGAAAACACACAACTACAGAGGTCTACAAAGTGGTACATGTAAACTGGAAAAAACAGGCGCTGTTTATGTGATGTTAGTCGAACATTCTTCCTAACTTTTATTTTATCAATAAACATGTCAGCTTTTGGCTTGGGTGAGTCAGAACTTACTTTAATGAACATTTTTAAGAGCTGTAGGAAACATGCCCGGTTCGGCTAATTAAAATATATGGCCGGCCGTGCACGATAGCACTGCTTGCAGGATACTCTGCGGATCTATTTATTATTTTCCACGCAGAATGAAAGGTAGTCCATAACGGCACCAGAAATGATCGTAGATCTTAACCATTATTTAGACCAGGGCAAGTGATAAACTTGTCTAACTGCTGTTAGCAAGAATTCAATGACCACGTTTACATGGACAACAATAATCCGATATTAACACGATTAAGACTCCGTCTAAACTAATGGTAGTAAACACAAATGGAAGTAAGACGGGTGAAGTCCTCCTATTTTAGTGGCATTATTGAAGTGCGGTATAGACATGTACACACCTTAATCGCACTTTTACCTGGGCAAAGGAACTTTCGCAGCACTTTGCGACAGGTTAGGCCGTGGACAGCCGTTTCATTTTACGCCAAACAACATGGCTTCAAGCAAGAACGCAAATTGTGAGACAAGAAAGATGCCAACAATTCTAGAAAATAAATGAAACAGGGAACGGGAACACAAAATGAAAGCAACGCATGTAAACACCTTAATCCTAATATTAGTTTACTCAGAATAAGACAAATAATTTGATTACTGATGTCCATGTAAGCGTGGTCATTGATCGAGGGCTTTCGGAGATGCCATAGTTTGTCAGGAAGGCGCAAGGAGGATGCACCACCCAAAACAAACGAGTGAATAAATGAATTCGTAATACAACCTGCCGCATTCTTGCGTGTTATTTCCATTTCCTCATCATTTTCCTGCATACCCCCTCTTTAGAAAAAGACTCCTTCATAAGGGGTGTCGTGATACACAGCCATGGCAAAGGTCGAGACTTTTGGCGGTTGATGTTTATTTTCACTGTCCTTGGTGTGTGCATTAGCCTCTTGCTTAAGCTAATAATATAGCTGAGTGGCTGTGCAAACAGGGCACATTTTTGGAGCGGGTGGAGACAGGGGCATTGAATAACGGTCGGGAGGGGCCGATCTTTTTTAACCTCACATTGGACCTACCACCCACACGTTAGTAAACACAGAGGGAGTGTGGCCGGCTCATGCTTGACACTCAGGTCAAACCCCTTAAACCCCCCAGTGATTGCATGATAGGCAAAGAAAATAGTTGCGTGAATGCCTTTCTTCCTCAGTGCTTAAATACATAGAAATGCGAGTTGTGTTGTTGTTTGCGATTAAAAGCTCTTCAATAAAAGTGACTAATCTTTAACGGCTTGACAAACAGCTGTTAATGTGGCGGATTAAAGGGATACCTCAGCCAAAAATGGAAATTCTGTCATCATTTACATCTTTGTTTCATTGAACACAAAGGAAGATATTTGTAAGAATGTCAGTAACGAAACAGATCTCATCCCTTATTGACTCCCGTATAGTTATTTTCCGTACTATGGCAGTAAATGGGGGATGGGATCTGTTTGGTTACTGACATTCTTCTTCCTTTGTGTTCAGTAGAACATTTCTACAGGTTTGAAACAGCTCGAGGGTGAGTAAATGAAGACAGAATTTGGGGTGAACACTTCCTTTAATGGCAAGTGCAGAAATATTGTTCTTTATTGTTTATGTAACCTGAAGATTCTTTGTTCTCAGGTGATGTGGAGGTGGAAAGTTAAAGTGTGTTCTGCGCATTTATATCTTCTTTGTTTCTCTGTAGGTTGTCATGGTCAGGAAAACAATACAACCGTAAAGCCATCAGGTAGTACTTCTGTCTCTCCCAGAACAGAACTCCCAGATTCACCAAATAATACTAGCCCAAGCAACAAAACTAATGAAAGCACCACCACAGGTATGAACCAGTGCATCTACCTACAATGCTTCCTGACTCATTTTTAGTTGTTTTTGTTGGGATGCATGCATATTCTCATGAATAAGTTTTAGCATGAATCTGTCACTTGGTTCAGTTGAATCTTTGGTGTGTTATAATGAAATCACCTCACTTTCTTCCTCAGGTTTAGCTCCGGTTGGTACGAACGCTACAACACTTAATGCGACCTCTACAACACCTACATCTTCATCACACGATATCACTGATGCTATTGTGACCACGACCCAGACTACCACATTTGGAGTCTCTTCAACCAATCCAACCTCAGTTATTACTGCAGTGAAAACCGAAAGCGGACAAGAGGCCATATTTATTTCAGCCGTAAATAAGTCCTTAACTTCTGAAGTAAGTGTTTTTTGGCCACAAATCACATTGTTTGAACAATACTAGGATGTAAATGAATTTTACATACAGTCAAATTCATATTTAACTTTATTTTGTGTATGTCTTTTTTATCAATGAATCACACACAAAACATGAGCGTAGGAATGTGTGTAACATGTGTAATGTGTGCCATATGTGTATCATGATATCGATAGTCATGATTTTAATATCCCAGTCAACCTTGGTATACTGTGACACCCCATCCATCCATCCATCCATAGACAGAGAGTTCAGGGAGCAGTAAGTGATATTTCATACAGGAGCATTAATACATTAGGTGCCAATACACAGTTTCTAATTTCAACAATCCCCAGACCAATACCTGTTGAGAGAAAGAGAAAGTTTTTTCTACTCATTTGTATAAGTATTCACAGAAGGGTTTTGAGTTTTTTGAATGTTGTGACTGCGAGAGATGTGGTTGACCGGATACATGTAGATGACAGCGTGTTACATATGTTATTACATAAGGAATTCAAAGGCCTCTTGCCAAACCGATAAACCGAACAACTTTGACAGATGTTAAGTTTCAGTTGGTGTGGTCCGGCTCTGTGCACATTTGAAAAAAACGATCTGCGAGGATAAAGTTTGTCGAGATAGTCGAACTGTTGTTGCCTGTGAGGTCTGAGATCCTGTTTTGTCATTCACTATAAATAATGCCTCCACATACAAGATGAATAAGTGTGAGACCAGAGGCTTCCTTCCACTGCTTCAGTGTGGTTATAATCTCAATCTAAACAGAGGTTAGAAGAGGAAATGATGATGCTGGAGAGAATCTGAGGGACTAAAGTGATTCGAACGATTTCCGTTTTGAGGCCGGATCAGTATTTGAGACACTTCAACTTTTGATGATGAAACTCTTCGTAATGGCCAGTGAGAGATGCTCAACTTTAAAATACCTGCTCACTTCCACTTTTTGATTTTATATCAGAGGTTAACAGTTTGTTTAAATGATCTTTTGGTTTGTTTGAGTTACACTCAAACTGTAAAGACAAATGTTCAAGAAGATGCAAAACATCCTGTATCCTGTAAACTTCTTGACTGCTTGTTAGGGGAAACTACATGATCAGATGAAACTTGAGTCAAAATGCTTTTGAGATTTTAAGGTATCAGACTTGTCTTCATTATTATTTCTGTGTTTCTGTATAGCATCCTGAAGACAAAAAGGAGAAGGCTTCTGGGTCTTCTGGGGTTTTTTGGGGTGTTCTGGTGACAGGCTTGTTGCTTGCTGCCGGGATACTTGGCGCATTCTGCTTTAAACGCCATCGTAATACCAACGGCAAAGGAGGCATGAAACTGGTGAGTGTTAGCATATAGACACAGATAGTGGAGTTCAATAAATCTAGGATCTTAAATCAACCTGTTGTTTTTATTGTAAGAACTTACACTGTGATAAACATTAATGTGTTTTTATATGACATCTATCTGAACTGTTACCATCTTCATACACTTGAAAATATAATTAGACACTTATCAAATTGAATTAATTCCTCCAACATTTTCCCTCTGTCTCACAAATTGATCAATCAAATTTCCATTTTAATTGGCATTCATTTTAATTGAACAGTGTTTGCGTATTTGATATTGATGTGTTGCCAAGCTCATCATTTAGAAGAAAACAACTGGCGGCATTTCAGTCCAGCACACACCCCACATCATGTTGAGAACCACAGCAGACGCTAACAAACAGTTTCATCTCCCTGCCAATACTTCTCAAACGTTTTTCTTTTCTCTTCATAACAAATCATGAAACTGAAACAGAGAGTTCTAACAGGGATTAACAGGCCTAGCAAGAAAAAAAACATTGTATGGATCATTAAAACACCCCTTTATTTACAGAGGGATTTTATAAGCCACATGTTGCTCGAAGCAACATGGTTTGCACCATAGGAAGGTGCACCAGCCAAATGTATTCCATGAAAGAAAAATGATTTCATAGCGTTTCCTAATGAGGGTTTAGATGTCTTGCTTCTTTTGTAGTATCCCGATTTGACTTAACAAATATTAAGGTTTGTTCAAGATGTAATGCAATGTTTATACACGAATTAAGGTTCAAAATTGCTGTATTTTTCACATACCGTGCATGTTTGTATCTCCTCTTTGCTCCGCCTCTCTGAAACGCGCTGATTTTTTACAAAGCTCATGGCTCTGAAATGCAAGGTGTGCTATGACCGGCCAGTTAACCAGTTCGCAATGATTGGTCAAATATTGCAAGCGTGTGACAAAAATGTAACACCTCTTACCATATTTGGAACATCAGATACCAAAGCACTTGTACCTCATACTTGTGTATACATTTGGGTGAACTGACGTAGATTTTCGGGGGTGTGGTTAGACGAGGCGTTTGAATACCCATATTTCTTGATATTTTTCCATAAGTCATTATTATTGGTCAACCTTTATGTTTGTCACTGGGTTTTACAGATATCTAAAACAGTATTTCATAGTTTTTATTAAATCATTTTCTAAAACAGCGAATTAAGAAATCAGAGGTTTTGGAATGACAGCAACGGTATGTTTTTCTTGAACTTCTTTAGAAGACAAAGTGAATAGGCAGAGATGAGGTTTTTGCTCAGCCCGACAGCAACCTTTGAGCAATAATTACATACATGCATTTGGCAGATGCTTCTATCCGAAATTATGTGCTCCTTGAAATCAAACCCATGATATTTGCATTTCAAATGCAATGTTCGCTACAAGAAACCTTCCAGTTAAGTTGAGTGTCACATCTTCTCACAGGCTGAGGAGTCCTACATGGCTGATGAGGAGAACCAGGGTAACACTCTCGTGTCTGTGGCCCCTCTGAACCAGCCCGAGCCCCAGGAGAAGCCCAGTCTGAATGGAGAATCCCCGGAGGGATTAATAACCCAGACTCCTCCCGCCGCCACCAACGGCCACTCCACCACCAAGACAGCAGACACCGAGCTGTGAAGGACCATTTCTCTTCTGCTCCGTCTACTGCACATCCACCTTGACCTTCAGCAGGCTCAAGGGAGATCAGATAAAGACTCATTCTCATGTAAATACAATCGGATATGTTTGTTCGGAAAACACTTCTGGGAGAACGATAACAATAAAAAATACTAATGAAGTAAACACAATTGGCCTAACAAGTTTACCTATCCCATGTAGTGTACTGTATATGCAAAATTGTTATACAAACGGTTTCTTTATGTTATAAAGGCAAGCGATGATTGATGCTGACGCTAGTTATGACCGCAATGACATGAACATCGTATAATTTAATTACAACATGGTGCAAAAAAGTTGCATTCCTTGAGTGTTGGGTATGGGGTGGGGGACCTTTCCCATTAGACATTACTGGCTTTCATGAGGGCAGCCAGGGTAAGGACACTGGGAGGGTCCCCTCTCCAGTCCCAACACACCAGTGCTTTCCATCTAACTGTAAATTATACCACATCATAAAGAAACACTCAGATATGCAGCGGATGGAAGTTGTGGTCTTGTTTGCTACGGATTGTCTGTGTGTGTCTAACGTGCCTCTGACTCAAGTGTACTGAAATGACTACGTTCTGTATGTTTGTCTTTGTGTACATTAAGATCTGACTAGTTTATAGTCGTGTATAATTTTGTTAATATCATTGTGTGACAAAGTAATGAGTTTTGGAGCCATCTGAAAAATGAACAGAAGCTTAATTTCATTACTGCAAACAACCACAATGTAAATCCAACAAATCAAGTGTACCGCAATGCCAATGTAGTATTCAATCATCGGTATGAGGTATACCATCACCGTTCTTTGTAAACCAGTATTATGCTCTATTGTAATATTTTTACTAGACATTTAGAGTCTTGAAGTGTTTATGGAATGAACGACTGGCCTAATAGTTTTTATGACCTTTTACTTTGGGGGGCGGTGTCTTTTATGTTATTTGCTACTACACTGTACATTAAACATTACCAGTCAGTATGATGTAAGTTGTTGCAGCCATTAGATCGGCTTTTAAAAGGGATAGTTCACCCACAAGTGAAAATTCTGTCATCTTTTACTCATCCTCGTGTAGTTTCATACCTGTACAAATTTTGACGAACATAGAGAAAGATATTTGTAAGAATGTTGGCAATTCTCAGATATGGGACATATTTGACCATAGTAGGAAAAATGTAATGGTAGTCAAAGGTGCCGCAGAACTGTTCGCTTTCCAAAATTTTTGGAGCTGAAAATTGCTGACATTCTTCCAAATATCTTTCTTTGTGTTCAACCGAACAAAGAAATTTATACAGGTTTCAAACAATCTGAGGGTGAGTAAATGATAACAGAATATCCATTTTTGAGTGAACTATCCCTTTAAGTTGTACTGTTTTATTACTGTTGCTTTGTAGAGTCACGGCAAATGATGAAACTCATACAACAAGAACATTTCTACATACTAACACGCATTTGTGTTTGTAGACAATTTGAAACTTTCTGGTTAAACTTGGATGCTAGAGTGAATGTGTCATTTCAAATGGCATGAAAGTGGAATTACACAAGGATTTTATAAGAATATTTGAACATTTTGGGAAAAAAATGACATCATAAGCATGGACCTTTTCAAATAATGATATTTTTCCTGCGTAACATTATCTTTTTCTTTCGTGTTTCAGGTCGGTGTATTAGCATTGTGTTAAAGTGATGTAATGTTTGAGATAGGAATAAAGTTTTAGAAAATAAAGCGAATATAAAAGGCTCACTGTCCATTTGTGCTGTACGTATGCCAGAGAAACCTCATCTTTTTGTGATTTGGATTTTTTTCCTTTTGCATTTATTTGTCTGAGATGATGTTTACTCAAAAAGAATGTTCGACATCAAATGCACTCATGCTCTCTATCTCACGCTCATTCCCTTACACACGAGCAAACATTTGGCTCATATCTCAATGCTGTTTGAGCAAACAGCTGGTTTACATATAACGGTGACATCAGCGCAGTGATATGGGTGGGGTTCATAACATCCACATCAGTTGTTCAGTACTGTTTGCAGCTTTCACTCTGGCAATTGTTAACCCCTGGACAAAAACATGTTTTAAGGGACAAATCATATATGACATATATATGACGTATAGGAGGCATGTCGTGTGACAAAATATACGCATGACTTTATGTCGTGAGATGCATAGGAACCAATAAGATTTGGACGTGCCACTTAGCAATCAGTTCTGTTCGTTTACATTTCATTTCTAAGCTTAAAATAATAATTGTTTCCTATCACAAACATATTCCGGTTTCAAAGTCATAATACACTGGAGTCATTTAGATTACAGTGAAAGTTTCACCATTTTGAGTACCATAAGAATAAAACATGATTGTATTTAATATAAAATTATGTTTGCATTAAACTTATAGTTTCAGCGGCAACAACATAAATAAACGTTATATAGCCGAAACTTAACTTCCGGTTGACCTCTGCAAACGATAAATAACTTTTAATTAATTTAAAACAATTGATATATGATAAATATAAATATATATAAAATAAATATAAAATAAATGGTTATATAACCAAACACAAACTTCGGGCCAGCGTGTGCATCTGACGAAACCGTTTTTAAATGTTTCATTTTGGGTAAAGTCATCCTTTGACCCTGGTATTGTAAACTAAGGTTCTGTTTGCATTCTGAGGAGGTTCGAGATATCAAGTTTTTCCATTCCAATTTACTTTGTAGATCACCTTTTTGCTTTCTAAAAAGTCCCAAAATGTACACATAATCATGAAGCGTAAATAAGTTGTCGCAGAATAAGCATATGTGAAGTACTCATATTTGATAAAAATGGCAGATAGAACCATATAAATTCCTCGGCGACTATTTGTTGCAGCATTTATTTCTGACCAGTATTCAATTCTGCATAAATGTCACATACTCCATTTAACTACACTCTTAAAAATAAATGTGCTTAATGATGCTATAGAGGAAACATTGAATCTGTTTCCTCCGAGACATTAATAGCAAAAGAGACTTTCTGTTTAGCATAATGTTGCAGCTTGAAAAAATAAGGAAGAAATAGTTCTTATAAGAAACCTAAGAAACCAAAAATGATTCTTATATGGCATCACTTGTGAAGAACATTTTGTTGAAGGGCAATTCCAGCGTTATGGACATGACATTATGCGGTATGGACGTGACATAAAAATGCTCAGAGAATGATTTTGTTACAAATATATTGAACCATCTATTTATGTTTGACAAAAAAAGGACGCGTCTTTTGGGAGACGACAAAGTTTGTAGGAATTCTGTGTAACAAAATGCACAATCCTGCATCAATAATACCCAATGAATGGAGGAGGGATGCCTCTTTATAGAACATAAAATAGTTACTTTATTTAATTTTTATATTTGCATTTATGAGGAATATGTAGCATTATGTATGTGACAATTCTGAAAATGGCAATTGAAAAATCATGCACTAAAAATAAAAACAAATGCTTTAAAAATTTGAAGAGAGATTTCACATCGGTATTTGAACCACCAAATGTTAAAATCTGTGCTGTTACCAGAGTAATAACCGCTGGTAAAAACTTATTTTTTTGTGGTAAGGTTGACATTTTCATGGAATTGCCCAGCAGACACTATTTTAAGAGTGTATCACCATTATCAATAAATGAAAGATAAAGCAGAGGAAAAGGTGTTTGGAAAAAATCGGGGTCATAAAAAGTTGTGAGTCGTAAAGGAGACTGCACAGATTAGTGGGTGACGTAATTATCACCTTCAGTACATTGAGAGTAAAATGCGACCTTGCTTTCATGACCACAAGCCAACACTCAGATTTACTAAACGAAATTAGATAACATTTATTTACCAGACGCAAATGAGTTACAGTGTCTTTCAAATCAGGCACAGCCCAAGCAATTTGTCCTAACAGACAACAGCCTTTGCAGTACATAAAGAAATATTAAGAAATCAAAAGTAATAAAGATAAATATACATATATTTCTGAAACAAAACATACAAAGCTAAAAAGAAATACAAAAAGACTTATCAGTATCCTGACTGGAGACAGATATACTTCCTATTCGTCTATTTTCATACTGTATAGGTGGCCACAGTGGAGTACCCACAATCCACTCTGATTATCCCAACACATCTTCCAGGGCCAATGCAGAACCCCTCATGCTAAATATATTCTACAAATCATGAATGAACCACAATCACCCCACAGCATAGCAGAACTATATAAATAGAAACCAGGACAAATGGGTTTCGCACAAACAAACAACACTGAGATAGTAACGGTCTCCTTTTGGACACAAGGAATGCTGTCGATAATCAGAAAAGTACTTCCACTACAGGAAAAACATGTCTTTAAATCTTGCGTGATGTTTTTTTGACATGTTTTGGTAAAAGACATTCATTAGGGTGTGTTCGGGTCATAGATTATCAATAGACTTCAATAACTCGATTAGTTTATCAGAAAAATCGAACCCTCACCTGTCAAACTGCAGGATTTGTGCAAAACTTTTTGAGAATTTACAATTCTGGTATTTATTTGTGCGTCCACTACCAAAGTCACAGATTATCAAAGTATTTAGTTAATAAAAAAAGTGTGATGCATATGTGCTATTTTTCGGGAAAAAGATGTTGCTTTTTCTGTGTGTGTTAGAGGAGGTGTCAGAGATTAAACACACTCCTTCACACACACTCCCACACAAGGCAGCAGGGTGTTTTATCTGGCCGTCGGGCCTCTAAGGGCGGGTCTGTGTGTTGATGCAGCTGTGAGGCTCATTGAGTTTTCTCTCTCCGATGCTTAGAGAGTCTCACTGAGAAACAGAGAGAGAGCTGAAGGCTTCAGGTCACAGCAGTCAAGGGAGGACAATCCCCGGAGTCCGATGTCGTCACAGCGGGTGAAGGCAGATGAAGGGGAGACAGACGCTGACTCTGATGATATGTCAATGTGAGGGGTCAAAGTGCAGCACTACCTCATATGTTTTGACTGGAACGTTTGAAACGAACATAAATATCACAGCGGCATCATGGGTTTGTGCTGTTCTGATAACGTACAGCACGTATTGACGACCACCTCTCATTCGAAAGGATTGATGTAATCAAAATGATAGTGCATAGTACAAATACTGAAAGAGTGAGAAAATGACAAAATCTTTTGTTTTACATGAACTCCTCTTGCACCATATAGCAAAATGCTTATATTCCTTATGGGTCGACGATCATAGCCTGACACTAAACGTGATATTTCTATAGAGAGATTTAGGCCTATAATGTCGCGCCATAACATGTCAAGCCAGTGCCACAGAGATAAAAGATGACATCCTTCCTAAATCATTTCAGCTAGAAATCAAAGCATTGTAATCCAAAGTAAACACGGATAATGTATGGCGTGATGCATGCTCTTATCTACAGAAAGCAGTTTCTTGTGACCGGTCTGTCCCCGTTATAAGATGCATTCTCAGTAGGTGTCTATTAGGAATCGGTGGGCTTTAGAATGTTTACCAACTTCCTGCTTTTCTCAGCGTTTCGAACACTTTATGTTGACCCTTTCCTTATCTCGTGCTGTAGGATAACATCTGGTCCCAACAGATCTGAACAGGAAATATATCTGATTTCCCCCATTCGTTGGTTCCCCCCGGTTTAAAACCCCCTCCTAAAAGAAGAATTCCACAACAATGAGGAAGTGATGCACGTATACGCATCACTGGACATTTAGTGATAAAGTAATAATTTAACAAGACGCTCAGAAGATGGAACAAACTTGTGTAATCCATGTCGTGCCAAATACCTAGAAATTTTCTAAATCATGTTTACCATAACCAGACTAAATGAATCTTAAGGAAAATTGTATCAGCAACAAGTCACACAAATCCAGACAACATAGTCAACTGTTGTCTTTTATTATTGCAGGACATCTAATGTCATCTGGACTATCATGACTGGTTAGCCTTTCAGATGAATCCATCTTTCCATCTCAATGTTCTCACATCATTCCTCTGTTCCTTCCAGTCTAAAGCTGCAAGTTATGAATGCCAGACACGGGCTGTCACTCGATGGCTAAGGGGAGTGAGACTGTGTGTTCAAATAATATAGCGGACACATAATCCACAGCTATACGTGACTTGGGGGGCAATGGGTTTACTGCGAGGGTCATAAAAGGGTGTTGAATGATGGGCTGAATTCCAGACCTAACTTTCGGAATTTGGTCGTAGGAGGAGAAATGGAACTACGGTGGCTGACAGAGAACTAAAATGTCATTTTCGCTTCTTTGCTGAAGGAGATAACGTATTTACGAAACACGTTCTGTAGAGCAGTTTGTCCCTTTATGGCCACTGTAGAAACAACATGGAGAATTCCATGCAAGGGGACCCGCTGTGTTTGTAGATGGAAATAGTTCATTCTAAGATTATAAAAATATAACGTCTTTATACACCTCTGAAGACATTTGTGTATATTATATTGCATTCTTCTGACAATAAATCCTCCAAATATGACACACAGCATGTTTTTAAAGAGATTTATCAAACTGTGTTCAAATTGGCCAAGACACTAAATTCTGCATTGAAAAGTCCAAGATTTCTCATCAATTCCTCTAAATCAAGTTCAATGTTATAACTTTATAATCTTACTGTATGCCAACAAATGTCTTATTCGTGACAAAAGATGTTTGACGTGCACGTTTGTCAAATGTTCCTAAAATGATTCTCATGAGGATTTTTAGGGAAAACTTTTGAGACAGCGTACATATTTTAATTAATTAAAAATGACTAAGACTCACACAGACACGTATGTGCAACCTCTGAGCAATAACATATTTCTTTGGGTGAGCACATACGTGACAAACATTATTTGTATGTCATTTGTAGACACATAGACAAAACGTGCATTTCAGAAACTGCGTATAGCATTAGAGTCGAGTTGCCAACACTGGAAACCGCACGTTCATATATCTTCATTTATTGAAAGTACCTCCCAACATGCCTGACTGAGCTCATTCCAAAAGAGCCTGTGAAGAGGTGTTTCGGGAGACTGGGCGTGGACAAACTCGTAATTCCCTGCCATATGACAGCGGTATAGTTTAAGAATATTAGAGGATCGTAATGTTTTACTGCAGCTCTGAGATTCGAGCATGCTATCAGTTATCACATGCAAAGTTTGCACCTGTTGGCTAAAACATGCATGACCACTCTCCACAACAAGTGCATTCAGAAATATGTAGAATTAAGCACGCTTGTACATTTAGATTACCATTCAAGATGTGCCTATTATTAGGGAAAACATATGTGTGTGTATTTAAATACATATATACAAAGACCTCACAAACACTGTTACCTATGAACACTAAAGATCAGCAGCACTATGACGAAAACAACGATTACAGCAATTGCTCTATAGGCATGTTGTTAAAACTCTTGAGACCATTTTGAACAACAACTTACGAACTGAGACCACGTGAACGAGCATCTGCCAAAAGAATGTGGAAAACATCTCTCTCTTCCATTCTACCATGATGCAATGCACACGATTTCATTTCCTGTTCTCTGCAACGCACCCAAGTCAAGCGTCACTTTAGCTCAAATCTTAACATGATCCAACATTCCAGTCTATTGTAATCATAAAATTGACTCTCTCTATATTAGCACTGACTTGACTACATCCAAATGGGGTAAAAGTGTTTTGGTAAAAGAAGCCGCATTTAATTATTAATAATTATGTCATGATAATATAATTAATTGCATCATTTAATTTATATTAGTGTTATTTTCAGCTCATTGAAGCGACAAAAATGTCTTGCCCTTACTTAACCTCAGCACAGGGCCTTGAAAGAATAATGTGCATCAATTTGTATTAAAAGCTAAATATGTCGTGAGCAGTTTAAACAGGTGGGGTGGTCCTTTAATGTATAGGGTCCAGAGTGAACTCAAAACATTTCCATCACAGTCTATGAATGTTATCTGATCCATTAGCCTGTTGTGATTTTATTGGGCAAATGTCGCCCTCTGCTGCGATAAAGAGGGAATTACCCATTACGAAACAATCATGTTTAACTACACTAAGCATTTTAAATTTGGCATTGTAGTAAAACTTTAACCAAACCATAACCAATAATATGCTTACTATACTTTAACTATGTACAAAAAAACAAGGTTCGTTTTATAAGGATCGTACTGTAAGTAATCCTATATCTGGCAATATCTATTTTAATATATTTATTTTCAATAAAATTTGTAAAATGCAGCTTGAACAAAGATTGTATTATTTATCAAAAAAACAAAACAAATTTTTTAACTATATGAGTTTAATTGTCACCCATGTAGTATGTATACCATGAGGGTGTGACGTGCCGCACTGTAGCAAAACCAGCGTCTTCCTCAGAAACGAGAATCACCAGAACATTCCAGATCGAGGCAAGATGAGTTAAAAGACATCATTTGAGGTTTAATTTTAAAGATGTGCTTTATATTTGATGATATATGTAGCTCAACGAGGCATGGGAGAAAGCGGCTACCATCGCGCGCGCGCAAGTTGATTCACAAAAACTTCCGGTTTAATCGTGCTGTATAATCTTGCTTGATTTATCATGTTATAATCGCATCAATATTATTATCAAACAGTCATTTATAGGTTCGCACACCTCTGTTTTTACGAAAACGTCGCATTTCGTGTCACCCAACGATTTAAAGCGGCCCGACACACAGGCGGGTGTCGCCCAAAGCAAACTTTTTTTGGTGAGCAATACTTGTTAACCAGAGGCGGCAAAATTTTGTCGAAATTGCCCTGCGACATGTGATTCGGTCGAGTGTTTGTAAACATGCGTCAAAAGCATGTGATTCTGCTGACGAAACACTGCGTTCTGGACCGCCGGCCAATCAGAAAACGGGGGTGTGTGCGGATGGGCGGGGCTGCGCTGTGGAAAATTCTATGCGCTCGGCAACAAGGTGCGTTATAGACGATTTAAAGATGATAAAAGGAGTTCGTCCACCGCACGCGCTCGTCATGTGGTAGTGCACTCAACGATACGGCTGTTCAGGTAAATGGGGAATTTATTAAAGAAAGATGTGAAGTCCGTGAGCATTGCGTTGATCCAACATCAGAAGAAAACACGCGTTGTAATGTGGCAGGTTGCTTAAGTTTGGTTAAACTGTGTTTACGCGCAAAGACAGAATTGCTTATTCAAGAATGTCATTGTTGTTGTAAATGATCAGTATTGCCAATGTAATCGTATCCATGTCCATGTGCTTCATTATAATGATGCTGTGAAACAAAAGTAGCGTTATGTGTGTGTATTGAGATCTCTTCGGAATAATCCAATGTAATGACATCATAAATGACTTCATCATTGCTTTTACTTAAAAATAGTATAGATGCGTTCCTTCTTAGTCGAGAACAGATCAAGGTGGGGTCTGCAGGGAGGAGGGCTTTCTGATGCGACAAAGGTGTGTATGCGTGCGCGCGTGGATGGACTAGCCTACTTGGCATGGCGAAGATAGGACGTTACGCAGTTCTTATTTACCAGCCAATGCGCTTTGCCCAGACCCATGTTTTCATCCGAACTGAAAGCCTCATCAGACAGCTTTCCCGTCGGAATACCGTCCATCAGGTCAGATTGATCTTTTCTCATCAGTATTAATCGTGTAAAGGTTTCTAACACGCGTCGGTCGAGTAAACAAATTGGTGCGCAGAAATTGTCTCCAGTTTGCATGGAAACCTTGCTCAGTCGCGGCTTATGATACCTAATATTATGACCACGTTTATATAACTTTGTAATTCTCTTGTGCTTATTTTCACTTATGGATGTTTTGTGTGACGTTTTATCCTTCTGTTAGTCACGAAATTCCCAGCTCATAGTGTTTTTAGTGAAGTGCGCACCTTTTATTTGTGATGTAAACAAAGCAGGGATGTACTTTCTTCTGTCGCGGTGTGGCGCTGTTTTGCTTTGTGTGATCGCACATATTGGAGAAGTCAGCTGGAAAGGGGCTTGAGTTTATTAGTGTTAAAGAATTTAGCATTGAGAGCAGACAGTTCTTTCGTTCAGATGTGACGTAGAAGGGAACGTGAGAAGGTAATTGGCTGGTAATTGAAAGGCTCTGTGGCTGATTAAGGATTTCATGGACCGAAAGTAGCATAAATGAATGCTGTTCAAAACAGGTCAAGTCTTGTCTAAGAGTCAATTTATTGTTACATTTACTTTCTACTATACAGTTACACGTGTTGCCACAATATGAGAAACTTGAAAAAGGTCTGTTCCAAAATATTACATTATGGATACCAGACTGGAATAACATTGAATGTTACTTCATCACTCAAACAATATAAAATACAATTTGATTGCTTTTTAATGTTATAAATACTTTTCATACGTTCTTAAAATATTTCTGTACATAGTTTATTGCTTCATTTGTGAACATAGTATTCTTCTATTTTTCAGTGGATCCAGGACGGACCGAGACCATAACACCATAAAGGTATGTGTTTACATGTTGTTCGTATCGGTTTGTAATAAAGAATAAAATCATTACTGTCCATAATGCATATTTACCCCTCTTTGGTTGTGGGTTTGTTTTGGAGTTGTGAATCTGCAGTTTAAATCTTCTACGGCTGTCCAAACCAAACAAGCAGACGAAAGGTTAGTCACATCCAGATTGCCCTCCACCCAATATAAACAAAATATCAGTCTTTTAAAAGTGGCTCTACGCTGTATTCTGTCTGCCAAGATCTTCATCCCATCCTGTCATGCGCTCCGAGCGTACACTGTGGCAGCTATCTCGAAAGTGCGTCACTCGGGCTCTGAGATTTGAGAATCAGTCGAGGCCTGTCAGACCATTGTAGTCATCGAGCCGGGCTCCCCTACCGTTTGACATTAAGCCTACAGGAAGTGGAATACTATGTAAAGATGACGCTACTAAAATTAACCCACCTGCTGTTCGGTGCTAAATGATGACTGTATTAATAACAACAGGAAGGGCCCTAGATAGCACATATGGTTGACAAACAAACACAGACAGTAAAGTTCAAAATCGAATCACTTGTGTTGATAACGACAGAATGTTTCTTGTTATTCAAATGTTCCGTCTTGTTTATTTACCACAAAACAGCCATTAAAATAGGGCAGAGACTTTAAAAAGATGAGAGCCGAGATCAAACCTCAAACTACATTACATTAATATTTTATACCGAATTTTTCTGCCACAACCAATCAAAACATATTTGATGAATTTGACACAATGCTTTTTTCAAACTTAAATGAAAGTAAATTTGTTCCGTCTGCAAGTCCAGTTGGTTCTAGATCCATTTAACATCTATTTGCGGTGGGATCTTCCTCCATTTTTATGCCCCAATCAATACACGGTTGGCCGTGTTTTTGGTGCCAATTTGTAATGCAATAAGGGGTTATTCAAAAAGCCATTAAACCAACATAGAAGTTCCTCCGGGCGTTAAGCAGACGTTTGATTACAAGATGTTAATTAAAGATATCCAAGAATAACATCACATAGTTCATATAGTTCCGTTTCATACTGTGCGGCTCTCACATATAAACTGGAACAGAGAGGAGGATTATCATTGACTGCTGATGCCAGACTGCGGGCGGCTGTGCACCCTGCCAACTGACCTGCCTCACTTCCACACTTAGATTGAGCTGTCAAAGGGAGGTGCATGCTGGGAATCGTAGTCCACGTGAAAGTGTGTCAGGCTACTCAGAGCATAGAGTTTTTAGGTTTGGAGAGATTTAGTGCCTGTGTTTGTCTTTTTTGATACGATAGACGTTCTAATATCTTGTTCTAGAGAGCTGGTGCTTCCGGTCTATTAGAGTAGAGAAAAGCTAGCCACCAGAAACCAACAGAGTTGTCCATGATGTCTGACTAACTCTGGAGCCTGAGGAAAATAACATTCTGATTAAACCGATTGGCTGGTTGCACCTTAAAAATCTTGAGTTTACGTACAGAATGTACTCAATGCAGAATAGAAGAAAATAAAATTTAATGCATCACTCTCAAAATCAAGCAGATATTGGTTAAACGTGTTATACTTTAATGAAATGTTGCTTACCCAAAATTATTTTGTTAAAATTCATGACTACTTATAGGTTTATATAGAGACAGAACAAAATATTTGGAACAAAATGGCATTTTTAGCTACGGTGGTCCATGTCAACCAGCCAAGTATTGACGTTTTTCTCTGTCTCTTGTCTTTGCCCGTTTGCAAAAAGAAGGAATATTATCTATTTCATTTATTTAACATTCTTTAGCGCTGTCGTCACAATATCAAGTTTTCACTTCGCGGGTATCGTGGACCGACACGTTCACTTTGGCGATATATCACAATATCTTTTTTTTTATATAAACAAATAATACTAAATATTTTTTTCAGAAATTTAGCACTTTTTGTGTCAACAAATTGAGATATTTACAGATATTGTTTTGTGTGATTTGTTATAATAAACATTTATTTATTTTTTTAACTATTGCTCTAGCATCTGTTCCCGAAGCAACTTAATATTTAGTATGCTTATCTTTTAATGCGATAAATTGCATGCCGTGTTTGCTAAATCACAAAATTTTATGTGATTACAAACATTTATGCTTCCTTTTTCCTTTACGTAATTTTGGTTTTGAATTCGGTTACATCATCTATGCTGTCTGTCTCCATGGTTACAGGAAGCCATGTAGTCCTAAAACAGGAAGAGGAAACCTATTAGATACCGGTGTTGAGACGTTCCATGATTTAAAAACAATCATATAATATAAAAAAGTTTAAAGATCCATCCAGCTACATATCGATCTAACAGAATAATGTTGCCATATTGCCAGTTTTCTTGTTTATAATTCCAATAAAGTCCTTCCGTCCCAACCCATATGATCTGATTTAGCTCTCCCCCGACAGCCTGGGACATTTCGAACAGGCCGAGGAAATAAACTGAGATTAAAAACACAAGAAACAAAACAGCCCAGTTGTTACATAACCCAGCTCTGCGATGTGCCTTTAAAAGCTGGAGGCTGTCAGGTGATCAGAGGAACACGGTCGTCTCAGTTCATCGAGACACCAGAGTGTTCTCGGAGAGGCAGATGAGACGCTAAAGATATGGGGGGGATGATGGGTAGACACAGTTATAGGAGGACAGAGGGGAGAAGAGGACACCAGACAGAAGCAAACTGTTATCAAACGGCTCTGTTTCCATCTCAGTCTCGCTCTTTATCGCTCATTATGTTGCAGCGAGCCTTTTTTTCAAGAAGCCACGTTTGTGTTGCCGTAACAGCAAAAAAGACCCAAGAATTAAGTGCTGCGTCACAATGAGCGAGAGAGCTAGACGGAGACTAAGTGAGGGAGTATACACAGGGATTGTGGGAGTTCTCGCCATAACTATCTGTCTGGGTGATCACAGCGTTTGTGTTCATATGTGTGTATCAGTGATCTATTTATGCCGACATGTGTCTGTCTGGAAATAACAGAGCGATTCTGCTGTTGCAACAAGATGAAAATAGAGCGAGCGGGAGAGGGTGGAGGACCGGTGGAGAGAGAGAGCAAGAGAGAAAGGGAGAGAGATTTTGGATTAGTTGCTACGTCACTTTTTCACGTCGAGAGGAAAACAGCAGCTTGGAGGAGAGGATTCGGACATGTGCGATTTCTCCTACCTGTGAGTGTGTCCCAGACCTCCATCTATCGGTCCGTCTGCCTTCCATCCACTTCTTTTCTTCTCCGTCGCTTTCCTCTCCACACTTTCACTCTCTCTGATTTCACGATTTCATCCGTTCTCCAGAATCGCTGCTCAAACATGGATGCTGAGAATGTGATGTAGTTAAACAGTCCACGCTTGAGTGCGTGATTCAGAGGTTTGGTGTGTGTGAGTCCGAGGCTGGGTGTGTGATGGCGTCGCGAGGTTTTTGTGATGCGAACGAGCAAAAAACTATGAACAATATAATGCGTTAACAAAGCGAACGCTGCTCTCGAATGTTCCTTCGATAAAGGCGTGAAGACTTTAGGATGCATGTACTGTAAATGTTTCGATCTTTGTGTGATCCAACATCGAAAGTGTCTACATTGTACACGTAGGTTTACAGACGATGTTGTTGTGTATCTATACACACGCCATTGTATAGAAACGCTGTGACCGTACAGGTAAGTGATACATCACAAACTCAGAAAGGGCTGATGAGAGATCACTTTCTTTAGACAACGGGTACGACCACTTTTGAAATAAGTTAAGGTTTGGTGCCCTGCGTTTTATCCTACGCAGACTGTAAAAGCTCAGGTGGAAATGAGGACAAGTGCGACTCGAGATATTTTTAAGCCACTAGGAACCCAAATACAATCTTTTGGCTCCAGATAGTGCTGGGAAATGGGACAGTTTTGTTGCAGTTTCACCTTTTAAAATCTTTCCGCCGAATTACGGGAAACACATGTAATGACGCAGTCGTATGTTTACTGCGTTTTCTTATCTGTGTTTGTCTCTCTCCGTGTGTCGCACCTTATATCGTAGTTCGTGTCCTAAGTTAGGGTCATTTAAAAAAAAAGGGTGTACATGTCATGGGAGGGAATGGAGGAAAGAGCTAGAATGAGAGGGAAAGGGCGAGCGGGTGAGAGAGAGGGAGATACAGAGAGAAATTGTTTACCTTGCTCTCTTAGTGACTGTGCACTGGCAGGCGTCCAGTTCACATGCGCTAGACTTCCTAAAGCAGCCGCATCAGAGGAGTGAGTGACAGATGCCTCCTCCTATCCGCTGCTTCTGCTGCTGCGAGTCCTATTGGATTATCGGATGGACGATTAATCCGATTGGTCGAAAGGTAATGGTGTTATTTGGGAGTACTGTATGACGTTGGATTGTTATTGTTTTAGAGAGCTGTACTTAATAGAAATGAGTTACGCAGTTAAAGTAAAACATGCTTGTTCTTTAAATTCTTTATTGTGCATCAGATATTACTACGTAGTATCAATTGACGGAATCTGGTTGAGGGTTTTTTATCCTATATACTTGATTCTATGTTCTAGTTATTTATCTGACGCTGTCTCCTCGATGCGGAGTTGTTCTGTTATTTGGCACCGTCAATCACTTGCCTTCTTCCTCCGGTAGCTGACCACCGTGCTTCCTGTTTAGATGCATGGTGTCAAAGCAGCATCTTACTGTACGTCTGCAACTTCGCACGTCATCTCTGCTGTCATGCAGAAGACAGCGTGAGCCTTTCAGAAAACATATTTTCTCGTCCGAAACCTGTTGCGTGTCGAGCAGCGCCGTCCCCAGGTTACATCGGAGTGTGTGTGCGAGGCAGAGGTTGCACTGCAGCTGTTGATGCTGCATTAGACGCCACAGACCAGAGCTCTGGCACACGCTGGTTGCACAATGGCACAAGCAGGCTGGAGGGGAGAGCATCCCCGGCTGCCTCATCACATGGGGAGGAGGCGATATGTTGAGGGATGAGACTCATGATGGAGTTAACCCACAGGCGTCTGGGCCGAGGATTGGACTGTGACGCAGATTGGAACTTGTGCTGTTTTGCAACGATATTCGCCGTGGTATTGTTTTATCCCGTGTCTGTGATATTTGTATTTGGATCATATTTAGATGTCTTCGTGTTATTTGTCGATGTAACTTATTTAAAAATGTGAAACGCCTTTGAGAGATTGTAAATATGTGTTTACACATGCATGTATATGTTACGCATGAATAGTTATACTATTTTTGTTTCGTCCAAAAGAAAGCTTTAACTGTTCAATTTCTTATATTACACGACAGGTTAAAGGCAGGGATGAGGCAAACATGCAGGCGGGAGAAAGCGAGAGGGGCAACCAGATACCTCTAAACAGCAACCGTCGCCATGCTCCTCTGCGCTCGGCTGGGAAACTCCCACGGGTGCTGTCCTATCAGTCAGATAAGAGCTAGCGAGCTCCTGGGGCATGTTTCTTCCCTCTGTCATAGAGCTCAAAGTAAACAATATCAAACTAAAGGTCGAACAATAATCGGTGAAGTGCAGTTCTCTGGAAAGCAGTCTTTAGGAATGGAGTTGAATGTAATATACATGTTAAGGACAGTTGTGATCACACAAAACGTTTGGCACTGATGACCGGATACACAGAGAACAATGATATTTGTTTTAATATTTCTTAATCTGTGTCTTGTCTTGTTTTTTGTTGTTGCCGTAAAATCTTGTAAAGTTAAATCATGAATGTGACATTTGATGCGTCTTCATAGATTTTTTTCCGGACCAACTTCATTCATGTGAGTGACCCTGGATTGGTTCTTGTCTTGTGTAGCACTTTAATTTTTTTAGTAAAAGACAAAAAAACATTGTACGGGTTAAAATTATTGATTTTTCTTTTGTGCCAAAGATCATTAGGATATTATGTAAAGATCTTTTGTAAATTTCCTTATTTAAATATATAAAACTTTGTTTTTGTGAGTGGATGGTCTGTCATAGAGCCTCAGATTAACAACTTCAAAGGCGATTGTCTCAATATTTAGATTTTTCTGCACTCTCAGATACCAGAGTTTTAAACTGTTGTATCTCAGCCAGATATTTTCCTATTCTAACAACTCATACATCAATAGAGATCTTATGTATTCAGCTTTCAGATTCTGTAAACATATTCTAAAAATGGACCCATAAGGTTTTGTTGTCCAGAGTCACAGGCCATGACTACATTCATTACAACATATCCTCTTGTACACTTGTTTACAAATGTAAACGATCCTTGTGTAAGGAAGTCTCATTCCTGACTACAAAGGACATTTTCCATCATCTGTGCCCATTATTAAACCTGTTTGATGCAGAATATATCAGCTGTAGGTAAATCAGCTCATTTGCATAGGTGAGATACAAACACAAAATGTTTCAGACTGTAGCTATAGAGATGGAGGTGTGGACTGTTGTTATATACATCTATTATTCCAGATACACTATCAGATTGCAAATCAGGATTGTCTTTTGTATTAGATTTCACTGGCTTTATGCCACTGCATATGCTCATGTGCTCTTCTTGCATTTATAAAACCGACTGATTTCCTTATCCTTCAAATCGAGAAAAAGTTATTTATTTCTTCATTCCAGTGTGGTCAGCCAAAAATGTGTGAGATTAAAGCAGCCTGCCTCTTCCCTTTCAAATCCTATCTGCTGGATTCTTCAAAGCCGTCTATCAGTCTTGTTAATAATCTTGATTACTGTTCGTCAAAGAAGCGTAGCGGGGTTGGGTTTCCTGTTGAATGGGCGGTGTGAGGTTTTATTGTCTTTTTAATCGTGGTTTGTTATGTCAGTCATTTAGCAAGGATTGTGTTTTTTAGTAGCTGCTTTTGAATAGAAAACGATTATGTGATGATGACAATAATGCGTTTGACGTTTAAAATGTTTTAAACAGCCAGAGGGTTCACTACATGATACTTTGAAAGAAGTGAAAGAAATACGTTTCTTACGGGTTCTACGCTGTAAAAATGCTGTATATCTGTCTAGCAGGTAATTGTACAACTAAGACGTCATGTTTTTATTGTTTTTTTAATGTTTCAGCAACTGATCATCACGGGCCAGCGGAGAGAGGCTGACTGTAACTCCTCTTGGAAGCTGGTTTCAGGTGGTGTTTTAGAGTACTGATGAATTAAATCTAGCACCATTTGAAATCAGTGTTCTTAGAGTG
Organism: Triplophysa dalaica; assembly: GCF_015846415.1. NCBI lineage: Eukaryota > Metazoa > Chordata > Actinopteri > Cypriniformes > Nemacheilidae > Triplophysa > Triplophysa dalaica. The sequence continues at coordinate 2,066,194 of NC_079561.1, forward strand.
GGAAACACATCACTTTAACAACTATCTGAGAAACTGACCACCTTCATTCTGTATGCTGATATAAGGAGGTATAATTTGACTTCGAGATCTGTGTCCTCATCACAAGGTTGACTGATTTCTTTTGGTGTTCAGAGTCTTTTGGGGTTTCTAGCACCATTTGAAATCGGTTACAATGAAGGACCGATATCTACGCTGGAGCACTTCGGCATACTGTTGGATTCTTATATTTAAACGAATGTTTTATTGAACGCTAGTGAATCAATAGAAAACAACACATACGAACAAAGGTAAGTGATAATTTTTTTTATTGAGAATAGTATTGAGAAATAAGTATTTGGTCATTAATTATTATTCATGTGATACATTTCTTTAAATGTTTTTAAAGTAGTTATTTAATTTGAAAGCCTATCAACTAAAATAAAACTACCCCCATTTGACCACTAGATGACAGGCTTGTATGTTTTACTTGTACTTCTTGCTGAGCACAGAGAGGGAACTATGTCTGTATAATTCTTTCATCGTTTTTTTACATTAATTAATTATACATAATGTGTTTACCTATAAACGTCTGACAGCATATTAACCAAATTTAGTAGTAACTATTTTATTATTTTTAAAAAGCATTCATATGCATTTACTTTGTGTGCACCATTATTTCTAGATGTATGCTAAATGCATCCAAATGGATGATCAACTATTTTTCTTTGCACTTGGTGGATTATGTAGATTTTTCATGCATTTTATAGTACTTCATTTGCACTGTTTGCATTGAAGATTTTTTGGAAGATCTTCTTCTGGGTTAATTTCACCCACTGGCTTGTTTGGTCTCATTTCGGCCCTATTCTGGGTTAAAAATGAAAAAAATTGATTTTATTATCCAAAAATAGTAGATAAGAGTTGGTTTCGACTGGGATTAGTTTGAACTAGGACTGTCAAAAAATGTATCGTGATTAATCGCAGCCAGAGTAAACGTTTGTGTTTACATCATATATGTCCTGTGCATATTATTTTTTATTTATAAATACAAACACATGCACATGTATACTTATTTAGGAAATATTTACATGTATTTATTTATATTTACCAATAATTTAAATTATATATAAATTTTTATTAATTTTTATTTTTTTCTTACATATGTGCATGGATGTGTGTTAATAAATACAAAATTATCATGCACAGTACACAGATATATAAGTAAACACAAACTTTTATTCTGGTGGCGATAAATCACGATTAATCTTTTGACAGCCCTAGTTTACACCAAGACTAGGCCTTAGTTGAATTAGGATATACAAAAAACATTAATGGTGTGCATGTCAAGTAAAAAAACAAACACACTGATAAAATTTAAGATGTCAGTGTAAGTTGCTTTCGAGACACCTTAAACATTTAATTTAGTCTGGGACTAGTCTTAAACTCTGACTGTGAAACCGCCCTAAGTATTATATTTTCTTATTCCACATCAAGAGAAGAGACTTTACTAAAGTTAGAATCTGTATATAGTGAACAAAAAACACAGACAAGAAATCAATTTAAATGTGTGTGCAGTTTGGGTTCATGGTAGTTTTGTTATGTATTAAGCCGGGTATGTTATACAGGTACATAGATAGATATTCCCTTATATATTCTCGTTCCCTTATATCTACTCACATATTTAGGTTTACTTATGTAGTTCTCTGTGGATTGGATAATGTTGATACCCCTTTATTACTCAAACTAAAATTTTGTTCCCTTATACCAACACGTAGTTATACTATATACTAAAGTTACTCAAACTTACACCGTTAATTCAGTTTACTTAAGCAGTTTTTTGCGGGTCGTAATCTAAAGCGTTACCAAATAACAATGAAACCTTGAAACTGTAAGGCAGAAATAAGTCATAAAACTAACCACAGGCGATGTGGTGCAATATATCAATAGCAACACCTAGAAAGAGAGCGATCAAACAACTTATTTTATATGCTAGGATGTCACAACATAAGTTAATTCTTTGTTTAGTATGTGAATCATAAAAGGCTTGCTTATACTATGAGTATTTGTGTTGTTTATATTTACCAAGTTGGCTTAGCATTAAAAATGGGAAAATTATAAAAAAATACTTATAATCATCCCTGACTTAGAAAGGTCTCATTGTCCTTCATATTAAAGTTATTGACAATAAATAAATAAACAGCTTTGCTGCTATATCTCATATCTAGGTGAAATAAATAAGGGTTATATTTAAAAACTGGAACCAGCCGAAGAAGGGAACTGGCTTGGGATCTGAAGAGACAGCTCCAGGCACACAGATGTAGTAAAGACCCAATCAGTAAAAATAAAGATTAAGGTGTGAAGTAAACACTACATCAGATCCCAAGGCAGTTTTTTTTTTAAACTGGATGAGTAACACTTTTTGGACCGAAAACCGCCATACGAAACAACCAAGAATAGTGCTTAACTATTGACGGATGCTCCATAAAATCCTCGTCGTCAGCCAAGAATCTTGCCGTTGTATTAGATAGTAATCTGTCATTTGAGAGCCAACACCTGTAAAATTTTTCCATTTAAAAAAAAATATATCTAAAGTACGTCATATGCTGTCACTGTCAGATGCAGAGAAATTAATTTGTGCATTCATGACATCAAGACTAGATTACTTTAATTCACTTTTAGGTGGTTGCCCTGCAAGCCTATTACAAAAACTCCAACTGGTTCAAAACGCTGCAGCTCAAGTTCTTACACGTACAAAAAAGCAGGAGCATATAACCCTTGCTCTGTCAACCTTGCACTGGTTACCTTTAAAGCATCACATTAACTTAAAGATCTTTCTTATTACCTATAAAGCCCTACATGGTCTAGCGCTGCAGTATTTGAGTGAACTTCTATTGTATTACAGTCCTCCACGTGCATTACGCTCTCAGGCGTCCTGTCAGTTGGTAATACCTAGAATTTCAAGTGCTGGTGGTAGATCCTTTTCTTATCTAGTGCCAAAACTTTGGAATATTCTTGCCTGCACTGTCCGGGAGGCAGACACACTCTGTCAGTTTAAATCTAGACTAAAGACGCATCTTTTCAATCTTGCATACACTACACTTCCATAATATTAATCCTCAGAGGATTAAGGCTGCATTATTTAGATCAACCGGAATCAGGAACACATCCAATAACAAAATGATGTACTTGTTGCATCAAAGAGTGCAGAACAGTACTCTACTCTCAGCCAGTCTTGTCTCTTTGTTCCAAGGTTACCGCAGGATGCAGTTCATGCCCAGACCTGATGGCAGGGCTGAGAATGGGAAGCGGTGACCTGACAAGAGCTGAGATGATAGAGCTGGATAAAGGACGCGGCGACTTGACACGATTTCACTACAAAATTTCAAATGCTATTAGAGTGTTAAAGATGATCTTAAATCTATAATTTACCTTATTAGTAAGTTTATTTATTTTTTATTTAGCCTTGTTGTGCAAGCACTGTTGAGCTTGTGCAGAGGCAGCAGCTTTTGCCAGAGGGGAACTGGAATCCTCTGGTTCCTCCCCACCATTTGCATACTGTTTTGCACTATTTGCCTGGCCGGGGCGCTGCTTTAGAATTCAGAAGTTTTACATAATTAATATTGCATATAGGAATATATAGTCCGTTTAATATTTGACCTGTGTTCCTCTCTCCTTTATCTTAAATGTGTGCTTTCACTGTACGTGTGTGCGTCTATGTCGATGTGTGTAAGTATGTATGCATATTGTGTGTGTGGAGCATTTGTATGTCTGTCAGGTATATGACTTTAGTTGTTTTACTTGTAGTCAATATATCTCATGTACAGCTGCTTTGTAACAATGAAAATTGTAAAAAGCGCTATATAAATAAAGTTGAGTTTAATTAAATTCAAGCTAAGTAGGAATCCTGAAAACTAAACAAAAAAAACAACTACAGTCAAAACTCAACAAGGGTACACAGAAGCAACGTTTAAGAACAATTTGACCAAATTGTCCTACAAACTACCACATAGCCACAAGCAACAAACCGGCAAAGAGATTAGAGAAGAGACCAACCCTACGTTCCATTTCGAAGAGCTCATCCCTATGCCCTTCGAATGGTTTACCCTCCGGGGCGAGAGCTTTGAAGGGTTAAAGGGTGAAGGGGACCAAACATTTCTACGTCATCATCCCGCACATCATTCTCTTTATTTAAAATGGTCTGAAATCGGAGGGACTAAACTACCCAACCCTAAAGACATCCGTACAACCTAATATTTCACATGCGGTTGTTTTTTTGTCAAATCATTTAGATTATGGACCAGCAACGCACAAGAAACAGACCAAAAATAAAGTGTTGGCATTTGAAACACACATCTGTTCATATTTATTGAACAGACATAGTTGGTTATATCAGGACAGAACAAACCTTAGACCAATGCAGAATAAAACAAAAAAGCAACCAAAACCCATAATAAATCCTGAAACAGTATATTATTCTAGCTGTTGAACTATCTTGTGACTGAACACTCTTGTGATGAAAACCAAAAGGGCAATTTTTATAATATTCAGAAAATACAGAATTGAAGTTAATCAAACATTCACCGATTCAGATTCTACATGATTCTACATGATTGAAACTCTGCCTCAACCAGTTAAATGTATTAAAATCACTTGAGTGTAATTATTACTCCAAATAAAAAGATTTTTTTACCATTCAATAAATGATCACATAAATTGTGTGTAAAAGAATTGCATGTGTTCACATTGCGGAGTCATCTTTCACTGTGAAGAAATTGTATGTCAGAACAAGGAAAAACACTACAAAGCAGTATAAGGAATACTTTAACAATATGGTATAAAACTGCTTGTCATGAATGAAGCTTGTCAAGAGTTTACCAATGATTAGCTTCTGATAGAAAATAGGATTCTGATTTTAAACAAGCGTATTGTCTTCATATCATATCGTGAAATTACATTTATGTCATTAAACCATATAAACAAAGTGGTTGCAAAGACAAATGAACGATACAAAAATTACTCCCATTTAATCACAACTGTAAGACACCTCCAAGTATTTATGGATGTGAGGGCACTGATCATGAAACTGTGAATTGGAAGCATTTAGGACACAACGTCTCTTGCCATTACACCTAAAGAAATACAAAACAGATGCTAGGATTAGTTGTTGGTGCATATTATTACAAACATTTTATTTGAAGAAAGTGTGGTGTATTGCTTTTCATGTGGATGCACAGCAGTGATACCGGAGTTGGAGGTTCCTGGTCTGTGAAGATGTGCACGTGGAGGACATGGCGCTGGCACGAGAATGAGGGCAGGTCACCGCATCTCTCCTCCCGTAATTAGCAAAGTGAATGTTAAGTTTGCGATTCCCCTCTTAAAAAAACACATATCGAGTATTAGCACGCCCCTGATAGGCCACTGGTAGATCATATTTAAGCTGTTATTCGTATGCTGTGTTTCACTTTGATAGAAAAATGCAAAGAGAAAAAACAAAGAAAATGAGAATTGAATCTTACCACAGGTAATGGTACTGCCTTTATCTTGACAGATAATAATTGCTTTTGAATTATAATGGAGAAAAGCAAAACATATAATCAGTTATAGACAAAGTACATTAACAAAGACTTTTCTAAGTCATAATAATAGCAAATAATGTACTTGGGACGCAGGTGTAGGACACATTCAGGTATTTGTAAGTTCCTACACACGGATCACCAAAAACTGCGTTGTTCACAGAAATGGAGCAATCTGGTTTTTCATCACATCTAATAACACAAAGAATAATGAAAGCATTACAATTTTTTAATAAATAGTCTCTTGACAATGTCACACAACTTCACACTGTTCTTACTGAGTGGTCAGCACACTTAGGGATGTGCTCTGTGTGCACTGAACATTTGAGAGTTGGTTAGCTGGTTTTCCAGTAGAGCAGGTTGTTTGGTCTGTTCGTCCATAATTGGCAGAAAGCACATTAATGGTTCCTTGTGCTGGTAAAAAAATAGTGACACAGGTGTGTTTGTTAAATAGTAACTGTTAACATCTATTTACTTACTGTGTACCGGTACATAAGAATTCTGGAAAAAAACATGAAAAAATAACCCAGACTACTCACCACAGCTGAGAGGGGCAGTCTGTGATTCACAGGTAAACAGATTTGTTGATGGTGCACCTTGAGTCAGATGAAGAGTTTTAAGGATTATCATTAAAGATTATGCTAAAAAGTAACATTAACTATCCTTTACTTGACTATTGCACTTCATTTGGTAAAATTCTGATATTCTCTCTAGTGAGAATGTTGGGTTTACGTCAATCCCAGAGAAACTAACTAAAAAAAGAAAAAGCTACTAGGTGGTTAAAGATCATGGGAATTGGTCCCATGATTGACAATAGTTAATACAGTTTTAGAGACAAAGTGTCACGGATGGATGGTGCACACGCATTCAAACATGTCATTACGCTATAATGTATGAATAAATACATTTCATACAAAACAGTGACTATAAGTTAAAATCTGATGCGATACATGAGATATGTATCATGTGAAATTAAATTTAGTTCAATCTAAATGTAGCATCCATGCATGTGTTTATCTCACTTGGCGGTGGTGGTGTGATGCACTCGTAGGACACATTCAGGTATTTGTAAGTTCCAGGACAAGGTTCAGTGAAAGCTACATTCCCCACAACAATGGAACAACTCTGCTGTCCATTACATCTGTGATGAAAAAATAATACAATGCAAAATGTAAACAAGATCACATTTTAATACAGTATCTTATAGCTCTTTATTGATGTTTACAGTTCTTACAGAGTGGTCAGCACACTTAGGGATGTACTCTGTCTGCACTGAACATTTGAGAGTTGGTTAGCTGGTTTTCCAGTAGAGCAGGTTGAGCTGTTCGTACGGCCATAATTGGCAGAAAGCACATTAATGTTTCCCTGGTCTGTTGAAAAATAGTGATACATATTGAGAATGACAGGGAAGAATGGTATTTCCAAGTTTAAATAAAACCCTTATTCTGTTGATAAAGTTTTTTTCCAGAGAACTCACCACAGCTGAGACGGGCAGTTTCTGATTCACAGGTGACCAGATTTGTCGTTGGTGCACCTTGAGTCAGAGATGAAAAGCTTGTTAGGAGTTAAAAAGCATTAAATTGCATTACATTACTTTTTGGAGCACAATTTTACTATCCAAAACTTAACAAATACTGGGTTTATTTTAATCTCTCATTAAAGAATTTTTCCAATTAAATTGTAATAATTCTTGAATCTAAAGGGATGCCTTAATATCAAGCTTTAATATGAACATAAATGCTTTGATATGCATATTTTGATATGTTCTGACAAACAATCCGTTGAGAAACTTCGACCCAGCTCAACATAATTTTTTAACATAACATTTTATGTTATCTGGTTACCTTTGCAGCCCAAATGAGGACTTTTTATGCAAATATGTCACAAAACATTGACTACAAAGCAAACCTGGAATTGCAAGCATGAAGTATGAATTATGTATGAGTTTTTATGAGTTGTAGTTGAATTTAAGATGTACTATCATGTACAACTCACTTGGTGGTAAGATGCACTCGTAGGACACATTCAGGTATTTGTAAGTTCCAAGACAAGGTTCAGTGAAAGCTGCATTCCCCACAACAATGGAACAATTCTGCATTGCATCACACCTGTGATAAAAAACGAATAGCAAATGTAAACAAAATATCTCGACATATTTAAAATCTTATAGCTCTTTATTGACGTTTATTGTTCTTACTGAGTGGTCAGCACACTTAGGGATGTGCTCTGTCTGCACTGAACATTTGAGAGTTGGTTAGCTGGTCTTCCAGGAGAGCAGGCTTTTCTGTCCGTACGCCCAGAATTGGCAGAAAGCACATTAATGGTTCCCTGTGCTGATGAAAAATAGTGTCATACTAATGTTTGTTACACGCAAAAAAAATTGTTAGAATTACAGCACATTTGAGGGTGGTCCCGCTGGTTTTCCAGAAGAGCAGGTTGTGCTGTCTGTACGCCCATAATTGGCAGACATCACCAAAATGGTTCCTTGAGCTGGTGATAAATTGAGTAAAATTAACATTATTGTTTTGATGGAGGAACATAAGACTGCAATAACTGAATAAGACATGAAAAACTAACCACAGGTGAGACTGGCAGTTTCTCCCTCACAGGTGATGAGGTCAACTGCTTTGACCCCTACAGAGACAAACAGATACTTATACACATTTGTAGTAACAATTATAATTTAAAGTTACATTCATTCATGTGAATCTGTTATATAAGACATAAAATCAGTTCTTACCATGCAGGCATAGTAGCACCAACACTGAAAAATAAAACAACAAAAAATACAAGTAACAAGTGTATGAACGAGCACAAATGTCACTAAATCACATGCAATAAGAGTTTTCTGTTGTAAAAAAGATCATCAGACTTACAGGTGAGAAAGCTCAGCTCTCCATGAAACATGTTTGCAGAATGATGAACAGATGGATGAAGCTTTCTGATGATGAAGATTGTTCTGGATACTTATTTATAGAAGCAAACCTGAAACCGTCTGAAACTAAACACATACTGTTATTATTTTAAATGGGTTTGGAATGGGTGGGACTCATTTTTATTAAGTCCAAAACTTTCAATTTTTGTTCAAGTTTAAGTGTTAATATTGTTTTTGATTAAGAATATACAGTTAACTATTTAACTATTAACATCCTCCAGCCAACTACGAATACGGTTAGAAACTAAGAGTATTAGATTTCTAATTAAAATTACAGGTAACAAAGTTCTAGTAAAAAAACGATTGTTAGTGTTATTCCATTTAGCAAATTTTAGAAACACTTACAGTACAACGATAGAAAATCTACAGGTATTAACACACGGTTCAAGTAAAGAAAGTTTGAAAAAAGAAAATTACCCTATAATTTACTTGTAATGTTCATGCCATACATATATACTACAAAAGTCTCACTGGACACACGCGTTAGCCAAGAAGTATTATGAGTAATGCCGCTCGGACGGCGCTTATAGCGGAGTTGGCTCCGCCCCCCAGAACAGTCGGAAAAATAGACTACTGACGTTGTGCAATAAAGCCCTGGTCACACTGAACTTTGAGCATTCAACTATTCTGCGTATGCCGCTGCGAATTGCAAATTTTGCGGTAAGCAGAAAATTAGGAAATTAGCCCAAGAATGGAGGAGGGTCGCGTTCTGAGGCTTAAGTCTTGTTGCACCAACTGGACGTCCAGACTTTTGATAAATATTTACATGTGTTGCACCATCTGAATCCCTACCCATTGTGACGTTAAAATGGCGTCTTCGGTCGCGGTCACACCTGTCTTTTTGCTCCATTGACTCCCATACATGCGAATGCGACAGACTGGACACGCAAGTTTCGGTTGCAAAGTTGCGCATGCCGCTGCGTTCCAGTTTGATGAACTCTGATCTGCGAATTCGCATCACGTAAAGACGTGCGACCAGATGGGTTCATCACGGCCTGACCTTTCTCTCCTCAGGGCGTGACCCGCCTCCATTCTTGCACTAATAGCCTGCTTCCCGCCCTTATTTGCAGTTGCATACGACAAATAGTTGCGTGCTAAAACTGCAGTTGACTAGCCCTGCCCTTTAGCGTTTCCGCGGCTGAGAGTGACATTCTTCTGCCTCAAATTATTAAAAAACTTAGAGAGCAACAATAGTTATAAAAGAAAAATTACAGTAAAAAACGCTTACGAAACTAGAAAAAACGAAAGATAGACGTCTGACAGAAGATAATGAAGGAGCACTCCATTCCCGTCGGTTACAGATTCTTATAACTGCATTGATAATTAGTTGATTAATTAGTAACATTCCGTGTTGTTAAAATGAAACATTCCTGTAAGTTATCGGCAGGGCCGAATGGTGTTAAATGTGTTAAAACTGAACGGGACCGTTTTATCGTACGCGTGCGCACCCCCATTTATCTTCCGGTTTGCGTTTGACTAGTCGCTAATTATTACTATTTATATTTTATTTAATTTATGTTCATATTTGTATCATTTTACTGTCTGATATTTGTATTAAATAAACGATTTGTTGAATTTTGTCGTAGGCCTATCATTTTAATAAATACATCATTCGTTGAATCCAGTTTAGACGCATTTAAACAAACTGTATACATTGACATCTAGCAGTAGATTTTCTGTTCGTGTAGCCTAATGTAATCTAAATATAATTTAGAAATAACACTTAAGCCCAGGAGCCTTTCATTCGTTCTTGTGAATGAATTTGAAATAATTCAGCGCTATTTTAGGTAGGCTATTTGACGGATAAATTAAGTTTCTTGCTCCTCTTTAGGCCTGTCAAATATCTGATCGTTCGTGCTTTCTTCCATTTCTTCCACAACAGAAAACATTACAACAATATTGTTCACAAAACGTGTTCACTGAGTGCTAAACGAAGAGCGCTAAAATCCACTTTAAAACCCCCAATTTTCTGTAGCTAGCGATGGGCTGTATTAGATCCAACATTAAATTATATACTGTATTATTATTATTTTTCTCCACGGAAAAACATCAAGAACTTTTACTTATTTTTCCTCTGACTAGTTTTATACTGGGTGGTGCAACCGGTATACATTCTTCGCAGGACTCAAGGCGCATTTTACGTCCAAAGTAGTTGCAACTGGCCCCAGGAGGTTTTGTTAAGATACACCCCAACTTTGAAGTTCTGACGCAATTTCTCGGAGGTTACGAACTGGGATGTTTTAAATAGCCTATGCGTTGTTAACAATAATGCTTTTGACGTTATGGCCAAAAGCCAGAGGGTTAACTAGCCTACATAACTTTATAACTTTTGACATTGTGGTTACCAGGCACATGATAGCTTTAAATCAAAAACCAAAGTCTGGAAGAGTTGAAGAAACATTTAGGGAAAAAATGCCTTATTTCTTGCTGACACTTATTTTGAAACAAGTGGAAAAAGTTTCTTCAGGGTTCAGCAAAGTAAAAATAATGTATGTCTTTATAGCAGGTAATTATACAAATATTACTTAATATTGTCGTTGTTGATACGATTTATGTTTCAGCAACTGATCATCAAAGGACAGCATGCGAGATGCTGACTGTTACTGACTGTTACGCCTCTTTGAAGCTGGCTGGTTTCAGATGGTGTTTCAGAGTACTGATGAAAAAATCTAGCACTCAATCTGAACTCAGAGTTGTAAAAGAGATGTGTTTCCTACACTAAGAACAATCTAAAAACCTAACCACCTTCATTCTCTTCGATCTGTGTTCTGTTCGTCCTCTTCACAAGGTTGACTGATTTCTTTTGGTGTTCAGAGTTTTTTGTGGTTTCTAGCACCATATGAAATCGATTACAATGAACAGATATCTATACTGGAGCACTTCAGCAACCTGTTGAATGTGTTTATTTAACAGAATATTTTATTGAACACTACTGAATCAATGTACACCGATACACACAAGTGTGTGAGCATTTATATATTGAGAATATGTTTAAAAAGGAAGTATTTGGTCTATAATTATTATGCGTGCAATACATGTTTTCAAAGGTTTTTAAAGTATTTATAAAATTTGAAAGTCTCTCAACAATGATGAAAGAAGTAAAACTTTCTAAAAAGTTTGAAAATCCCTGTTTGACCACTAGATAGCAGGCTTGTATATGTTTTAGTAGTTGATTAATTAAATTAGGCCATTTATGCAGTTTTTACAAACATACCTTGCAAAACAACATTACTATTGTAAATTTTGATATATTTCAATGGCACTGATGTATTTAAAGATGTGTCAGTGAAAGCTGTTTTCAGTTAAGATCTAACATTTATTTTAATCTAGGACAAGTCTTAAACCCTGAAGAGGAAACCACCCCTAAATGCATTAAAATAGATGATCAACTAAGTTTCTTTGCACATGGAGGATTATTTAGATTTCCAATGCATTTTTATAGTTCTTAATTTGCACTCTTTGCATTATTGCACTCTAAAAGATTTACAGTTTGACAACTGATGTTTGTGTGTTCAGTCACACAGCAGCAAACTCAAACAATTTAAAGAAATTAATCCAAAATATAGCCACAAGCAGCAATTACAGAGTCAAGCTAAAGTATGTACGTGACCTTATTTTTATGAGGCTGACAACATGTGGCATTATTGATGCCTAACAAGTTTTGTGTCAGTAAACAAAAGTCACATGACACAGCCTCATGACCCTTTGGCGAGCTCGCTTTAGAATTCGTTGACACAGTTTACAAGAACCATTCGATCAATCAAAAATCTTTAAATGCATTTTTGTCAATACTGTATCCAGATGCTACGTTCCAAATTTCGTGGAAATCTGACCAATTTTCAACTGGGCGAAGTCCTAATTGGACGAATAAGGAGAGAATCGGTGGAGAGTAGAGAGATAGAGCCAATTCAGAGGGGGGGGGATATTAGAAGGCCATGATTGACAGGGGCCTTTGAACGGAATCTGGCCGGACGCCGAGTTTACACCCCTACTCTCTACGAGAAGTGCCATGGGATTTTTAATGACCACAGGGAGTAAGGACCTTGGTTTAACTTCTCTTCTGAAGGACATTGGGTAAGGGTCGACTCATCTTGCCTCAATGGATTCAAAGAAACTCTCATATGATTTTACACCAAAGTTTTCAACAGTTGTAAGCAAAGATAGCCATCGTTTATATCTCTGGGCCAGTAGGTGGCGCTGTGCCTAAACTGTGTATGTTTCCTTGTGTCAAAACACGAAAGCTTGGTAAAGATACAGCATCAAATAAAGGAGTGCTCGTCATGACATTCGTAGACGCGCTATTAGAGAACGGATTTGCCAATGGAAAATAGTCTAAAAACTTTTTGTCTGCAGTGTCTCTAAAAGCTGTATACCAAATCTCGTGCCAATTGATCAACAAAGATGAGTAATCTGAACGTTTTATTCTAAGGTTCATGAATATGCACAGTAGTCGACGCCTCCATTCAATCACGTGCTTGAACCTGAGCCACTAGCCTGAAGATCTCAGATGGAGGCAGGAAACTCCAAAACGGGGCAGGGTCGTTTTTGAAGAAGGGTTGAGCAATGACTGATTTACTATGACATCAGTTCTTTGTTGTCACATAATAATAGGAGCAGTACATGACCTGTTTGACATTCACTCTAAAAAGTGATTCGTTGTCTCAACAATTATAATGTGTTATGTTAAGTAGCTTCTACTTAGAAATAAACAAATGTATAACACTTTTAGCTTAATTTAAAATCCTTTGTTCTTGTAAAAACAAAAATATGAAATACAAGTAAAGGTCAAAAGTATGTATTAAGTGAATTGAAAATTATGAGTTGTGCAAACTGTAGTTAAAATTATGTAAACCTAACAAACATTTCCAGTGCAAAGAACTTAATATTATCAGTACAAATGCTGTGAGGAATACCATTACGCCCTTGTGCCTGAAAAGTTTGATTATTCATGCTGTTTTAAATAATAACCACGTTTGGGGCATCTATATAGATGTTAATAATATGTTTAACGAAATTTAAGATGTATTTAGTATTCTTGATGTTGTTTTGTTGTAAAAAATCGTTTTCCATTAATTTTCCATTCAGGTGATTCGTGTTTGTTTTGGTAAGCAAATACCGTGTTCAACCCATCAAATTTCTACCCACATTAAGGAAGACACACATGAGAAATTTATGTTGTGTGCTTCTGTGGAGAATCATTAAAAGATTGACATTAACTCATTAATTATTTCAATACTATTTGTTATTATTATATATAATAAAATATAAACTTAAAGGTAAATGTCTTCATGAGTACTGTAAGTTGATTGAACTTGTGCTACATCATTTTTTAAGTATAGAAGGTCAAGGGAACTCATATATTTGTGTAAATGTTCTTGTTATTTTGACCTAAAATCTCCTTAAATTGACTTTACTTTAAATGTATGTGCCCCTTTTTTACATCATGTTTTTAAGTCAAGTCAACACATGATTTTACAGGGGTAGCGCCATCTCTTATTGTTCTCCTGACAGATTGTGTTGTTCACGATACGGACCACACACACTACGTCTCCAAAATTAAGTTAATAACATGTGGAAGCACAAACAGCAAACCCTGTGTGCTTGTTTTTATAATTTTTGGATTTCTTTAAATGACATGCATTTAATCTGTCATGCCTTTCTGCAATAACACGGTCCACTCCTCTGAGGTGAAAATGATGAATGTGGGGATTTCAGCATCAGTTGTCACACCAGACACAGTTCACCATTTTAATAGATGTTGCTTTGCGCAGAGACCTTTGACCACACAAGAATATAAAAAGGCCTTCTTAAAGTGTTTGCTGAAGCGGATTGAATTTCTGTGATATTTATCTTGTGCATCTACAGGTAATGGCTGTAGCTGAAATAGCCAAAACACACACAGTATTCATACTTCAGGTAATGCATGTTATAAATCCATTGTTAATCAGCTCTCATTGTTTGCATCATATTCAAGGGAGAAGTATGACAGCTTGTCCTTTTTGAATTGTTGTTTGTTCACCTGGTAATGTTAATCCAGCTATATTTTATCATCTGAATGAAGCCTGATTCTTTTGTGTTTTTGTTTGCATGCTTTGTATTGAATCTCTTCAGTTATGTTAGAATACTAAAGGCGTATGTTTTTTAATGCTTCAGTTTATAAAAATATATCTAAAATTATATCCAATGTGAAATTGTTCAATATTAAACAATAAAAGCTACATTTTACTGCACTATTACCTTGTTTTTTATCAAACAGTATGTTATGCAATTTATAGTTTTATAGTTTAGAAAACCTGGCCTGTGTTAGGGGTTCGTACATAATTCTTATTCTTTTTATTACATAACTGTTGATCCTGGACCAACAAAGATGTTAAACTTGGCAAAAAATGCTGCAACTGTACTCTTGGTCATACAGAAATTTTGCTCAACATTTAGTTAATAGGATACACAAACCAGAACATTTGATTTGGGAAGTAGTTTATTTAACATTAGAGGCCTAACTCCAAACAGTTCACAGTATAATAAAATGATGTCTTGTTGGTTGAAACACAAAAGAAAATATTTCTGATTAATTACTCATGCAATGCTAATCTTAGGCATTAGAAATATAATTTTGATGTCATTAGTGAATGTATAGTAATATCAGAGCAACTAGAAATCAACCAGTACAAAATACTACATCATTATATTATTTTGCTAACATTCTACTTTAATGATTATATAAAATTGTATATGAATTAATTAACTTATTGAAGAAAACAGATAAATACATTTCCTCCTCACACAAAGGTCACAGAAATAGAGATGTGTATGATGTGTGGATGTTTTCAGTCACCATCAGACCAGGAAGATGACCTTGACCCTGAATCTTTAAATGTGGAAAAAATCAGAGAATATAAAACATAATGTTGACAAATTAAATTTCATGAAGCATTAGTCAACAATCTTAAAACAATGCAGTAAAAAGTCAATAAAAGGCAAGGTTGACATAATTTAATAGTGGATTGTCAGACCTGCGCAAAGATTATTTCTTTGACGATTTTATTTTCACTGTCCAACTTACTCAAAACTATCACTATGTAAGCATATGTTTAAGGCAGTTACAGAAATACTTACTTTGTGCTCCGCAAGTGTAAAGCACCCTCAAATATTTGTGGATGTGCGGACACCGATCGAGGTAAACTAAACTTGAAATGTAAAGTTGGCAGGCATTTCTTTTATCACACCTATAAATTAAAATAAAGAAGCAGGTGTTTTACAAAGTGAAGACTTGAAAATGTGATTATTGTATGCATGTGTTCGGTAATAGTACAAAAGTTTTACGATCCAGGTCTGGTCTGAGGTGCAAGTGGCGGACGTGAGAGTAGTGTTAGAATGAGGGCAAACCGACGAGGTCAAATCTGTCCTTCCATAGTTGGCATAGTAAACGGAAATCTTTTGACGCACAGCTGAAACAACACAAACATTTGTATGACTCATATTATTAGAATGTTTAGTATTTTAAGCATAAATCAACAAAGCCAAAACAAAAAACTCTTATGACAATTTGTAAAGGTGTACAAACACATGAAATGGTGGGGATTTCTAATTATAATAATTATAAAGATATTAATTCAGTCATACTCAGACAGTTTTCATAGTCTTAAAAGCATCAAGAGATAAAAAATTGGCCTTACGACAGCTGATGGTCCTCTTTTCATTTTGACAGATTTCAAATGTTTCTGGGTTTATGGTAAAAAGATCCACAACATATTTGTCAGTTATAGACAGAAGTCACGACATAAATGAGAACTTTTTATAAAAGGAAAACATTAACCATGAGCAACAGGATAGATAATATCATATTTTAATGAAACAAGAACTTACCACATCTTGTTTCTCCACAGTCGTCTGGTTCAACTGCTAAAGCATGAGAGAAAAAAAATTTTTTTACAAGAACAAATGCTACACTACTGCATTTACATTTGCAAGTACATTCCTGTACATGAAATACAAATATTCAACATTTGTATTGTTAATCTCACACGATGTGCATTTGACGATGACATAAAAAGTTGATTCTTACCATGCTGGCAGAGTAGCATTAGTACTGAAAAATAAAACAGAAAAGAGATGTTAAAATGGTCAACAATACATTTTAAATGAACATAAATGTCGCTGCAACATCACACCCACATATCGCATTAATAAAATCTGGGTTCACTGCGGCTCAATGTGCTTACAGGTAACCCAGCGGGCACCTCGATGTCAATTTGACGTCAAATTTCAGACAAGATTTGATCAAGATGGTGCACCACATCATTTCAAATTCAAATCATACATTAAATTCTTCAAGGTTTTTAATGAGGTGAAAATATGAGGTTTATCCCATACTGAAATTGGTTAATGTAAGTATAGCCCAATATGTTTGACATTGAAATGACGTCAAATCAACGTTGCATTATAGGCATTCATTTGATGTTGTATTGACATCATATTGACATCAATGTAAATCCAGTTGAAATAGCATTTTTCTTCTAACTGGCCCCTCAAAATGCATCTATTTGTCACATCTTTTGAAGCAGTTGTTGGATTTGTACATGAAAGTGGACTGCTGTAACTTCTGTGGTAAAAAACACTTTTTTTAAAAGTATGTAAATACTCATGCTGAAATAAAAGGAAACAGTGATTGTTAAATTTTACAAGAAAATATACTGATTTGCCAATAATACATTCAGATGTAATTACAATTTAAAATATTAAAAACAAAAGCAGCATTTTTGCTGTAACCCCACATAAAGTATTATGTATCCTTATTTTTGTTATTTATAGTGATATTATATTACTGTAAAATTAGAAAAACATTGCTGTAATTGAAAATACTCATAAAATTGTAATACCTTATAATGTATGTACCATTTTTACAGTATTACAACTTCATGTTCATTTTAGTCAAAAAACTCTTATAAATATTTTATAAATTTTTATTTTTCCTTAATTTTTATTAATAATCATTAATTAATCATTAATTTTATTATGAAAAATGTTGGGCCTACAATGCCCATTCATTCTCTGTAGTTTTAATGCCCATTTATTATCTGTCTTATGTATTTCTTAATACCACCTGTAGACGGCGCCATGGCCTATTTCACATTTCCGGGTTTCTCAGCAGCTGAAGTTAGTGAATGGACTACAACAATTAATTTATTTTTTGTGTGAAATTTGATGCAAATGTAGTATAACATATTATTTTATACATACACGTAAAAATATAAAATTTATAAAAATATTTGGAGGATTTACTACGTTGACCGTTGAAACGTACGTCATCACGTCTTGCGTAGAGGCCAGTGTTTGCTATGCGGTCGAAGCATTGGACAAGGTTGTCGCTTTTTATCAGGTGAGTAATAAACATCTCATGAAATAAAAAATACGATATATATTGGGTAACTTTGAAAACCTAGAAGATTGTGTTTTGATGAAATATATGACTTGGCGATATATTAGAATCTGGTGAGTTGAAATATCCCGCCAGAAGTACCGTGAAGATTTCTGAGGTAATGTTAATGTGCGATCCATTAAGCGTGTAACGTTGAGTTAACGATTTAGAAATGTCAGTGAGTAATGTTAGTTTTGCAATTAATATTCGGATAAAATAAAAATGCCCTCATTTGAATCTCTTTACCGATGCTATGCGACAAAGCGAAACATACCCATAATTATAATTCATAATTTGATACACACTGATGAAGTGTTCTAAAATGTCCTGGTAGATGGTCCACTGTGTCAAGCAGGACCAGCCCACACTACTAAAGGTACCAAAAGCTGGTTCAATGACAATTTGTGTTACTGTGCTCAAAGGAAAACTTCTCAGCTGTTCTGGTCACTTAGTTGTATTGTTCAACAATCTTAACAATCATTGAATACTGATATGGTTGTCTTTTTTTTCAGAATTCTTACAAACAAATTGATGTCAACAATGAATATGGATGGCTCAGGAATGAAGAAGGCCTTTGGAAAACACGGCTATGTCGTGTTATAATAGGTACTACATTACTTTTCTTGTATGATTAGAGGATGTAGTGTCTATCAACATATGCTACATTTTAAGTAAATTAAACATGTAATGCTTAAATTACAATCTTATCTTAGTAAACTGACACATTTAAAACATTTAACAACTCTTAAATATTTGCAAGTAGTGCACATTTCTAAATTTAACAGATACTTATTTAAACCTGGGAACATCTTAGTGTTAATAAACATTTAAGAGCAGCAACTTGCATTAACTTCTATGTACAAGTGATGGTTGCTGAAAAATGTTAGGTATATTTTAATGTCTTAAAAGGTGTGCTAATTGTGGTTTCATCTTCATTTAGGTGCACTACAGCAGTCCAAACCTTCATTATCAGAGGCTGAAATAAAAAAATACAGCTAAAAAATCTCCGGTCTGCTCCCGATAGATGTGGGGGTATGGGACGACAAAAGGGGAAATCGTCGATTGATGTGTGTTCAGATTCTGAATAAGTAGGCCTTAAGCCAATTGTTTATCAAAATTATTTTTGTTCATTTGGGATATGATCTGGGAAAACCCATCACATGGTGAAATAAAAAATACTGGTTTTAGTATCATATGAAAGCTATTAAGCCCTTTCCAAAACTGTTTTTATTTAATTTACAAATTGTTTTTATGGAGTGGGTGGTCTAGTGGGTTAAACCACTGAACTGGTAAATCAAAAGGTTGCTGGTTCTATCCTAGTAGCCACCACCAGTGTGTCCTTGAGCAAGACACTTTACTCCATGTTGCTCCAGGGGGATTGTCCCTGTAATAAGTGCACTGTAAGTCGCTTTGGATAAAAGCGTCTGCTAAATAACTACACGTAAATGTAAATGTTTTTAACAAATGGAAAGGGCTTGAGAGCTTTCATATGATATCCAAACCTGTAATATGTACAATTTTGTCATGTGATGGCTTTTTCCAGATCACTTAATATTTATATATCAATTTAAATGTTAATATTTAATTAAAAAGTAATTCAAGGAGGATTTTATATTTATTAGTGGTTTAAGAACATTTTAAATTTCTGGAATTGTAGCTGATTGTATTTAATAAAACATGTCTTACATTAAGTACTGTTGTTTCATTATTTATTGGTCTAGAATAGGACATCAATTTGTTAAAAAATGTAAAAGAAATTGCTAATCAAATTAACGTCAAAACTTGATGTCAATTTGATGTCAAATTTTGACATCGATTTGATTTGCATTTTTTACCAATTCTTTGATGCCGATGTTTGACGTCAATTTGATGTCTATTTAACATCAATTGCCCACTGGGAATAAAGGTCAGCTCTTGTTGCAGCATGTTGACTGTGCAGATGGATAAAGAGATTATGATGCTTCCTTAAAAATGCAAGACAGTAATATCAACTATATTGGGAAAATGTATTCATGGGTGGGACTAAACCAAAACAATTTTAGGGGCGGCGTAACTTTTTAGCTGCAGTAGTGGGGTGACGTATGGGCCTACGTAATCTAGATGTGACGTGATGTGTAGTGTTTTAATGTTGAGATCACATTTACAACGTTAGTAACATTGAGGTTGTATTTGTATTAGTAATGCATCAGTTAACATGAATCAACAATGTTTTCCGCATTTATCAACCTTTGTTAATGTTAGCTCATGGCAATACAGTTGTCCAATTTTTTCCTCTTTATTTAAACTAAATGAAATGGATGACTAAAAACTTGATTGATTCTTGGAAATTGGTTACGCAAACTACTGTATTTTTAAAACAAAGCTCATTGTTGTCAGGTAGACGAAAGAGCTGTTCGTGGCTCTAGGATGTCAAAAAATCATGACCGACAAGTCACAGAGCTGATGATTAAACGTGTTGAAGATGTTGTTTTTTTAGCTATTGAAACCTTTCAGACACAAAGTTTGAACTTGCTAAGGTGTGTTAAATGTTTGGGGGGAACCCTGGAATCCCGCACTTCATTGGTGTGGAAGTAGGGTCATCAAGGACAATTTAATTTAGTTATTACTACTTAAATATGCTGAATTACACAAAATATTTTTTAGTTAGGCCTATTCAGATTATTATGTCAGCACAACTCATAAAAGTATGTTCTGAAACTTAAAAGATTTAATTAAAAGGATAAATAAGACATTTTAAGTTGCAGCAATGAAATAAGTATAGGACGCCTTTTGACATGAAGATGAATTTAAAAAAAAGTGTCAATTCAACGTGAATTCACCCTAATAGTAAGAGATCGCCTGACTCGTTGTTTAGAATGTATGAATACATTTAGGCTCGAAGTCATAAGGATGTTGAGAGTTATGAGAATCTAAGTACTATGACGCATGCCCAGTGTGATCGCACGCTAGCGACATCTGTTGGCACGAGCCGTGTAAATGCAACGTGAATGATGCATTTACACGGTGATGAAAAAAACTGGTACATTATAAAGTTTTTATCACAAATATCGTTACAAACCACCAACTGTGTACCAGTTAGCCATATAATTTGAAAAGATTCATTTCAATAAAATATGCAAGTTGCTGAAAAGTGTAGAGAATTGGTTCCTGCCTTAATATACACTGTTGGTTCCATAGCTGATTCCACTGTTAGCTCACTCAAAGTAGTTTATTGTTCTATTCATCCTATATTTAAATGTAGTTTAATGAAAACTGAGTAAAGATGTAACAGCTAAAATTCCAGAGGTGTTAAGAGTGCCTGAAAACCATACTTAAGTAAACAACAGATACCTTAGAACGAATTACTCCATTACAAGTTGCAAGTCACCAATTCCAAAACCACTTTAGTAAAAGTCTTATCTGATTTAACAGTACTTGAGTATTTTACTCGTACTGAATGTAGGCTCAAAGCAGCACTAGTCCTCAACACTTAAGAGAAATGTCAGTGAAAGGAGTCAAAATAAGACTGAACACCTACCAAATTTCAACAAATCATGGTTGACACCATAACCTACGTCCATTACAAACACTCAAGTCTCATTTAAGCTTAAGTGCTCATAATAAACCAAACTCTTTCAAAAGGTTTCTTCAATACAACGAATAAATAAAATAATTTTAAGTCAAATTAAAAAGTCAATGAACTGGACATGCTGGTTTTGGCCTTATCCTCAGCTGCTGTCATGTCCTCCATTCACATATAAACCGCCAGCGATTGACATTGATAACCCTAACTCTTGATAATTGATAATGCACTCGTATTCACATAAAGAAGCCATGTCGACAAGTTTTAGTATGTAGCAAAACCCACAAGCTATAGTACCTTCAATGCCCTGTAAATGGCAATATTAATTCTTCTGTATCAAAAATAAACTGCCGCAAAAGAATGATGCCAGGTAAAATGTAATGTGTAATTGCATTATTCATTAGAAATGTAGTGGAGTAAAGAGTACATGTACTTGTTCAAAAATGTAGTCAAGTAGAGAGTAAACGTAGCTAATATCTTTAATACTCAGTACAAGTACAAAGTAACCAAAAAGATACTTAAGGACAGTAACTAAGTACATTTTTTCCAATACTTTACACCACTTGAATTAACGATAGAAACTATTAAAGAAACCATTGAATATATTATGCATGGTTTAAAGACCTCTGGGTATTTATTCTGTGTTGGCTTTTTCACTGTAAAACCAAATGCTCAAAATAATCAAACAGATTAAGTAACGTAAACTTAATTTCATAAAATATTGATGTACTTTTTTTCCTGAAACACAATTTTACTTTTAAGTGAAGTATAATGATTATTTTTTATTTGCTTGAAGTTTTGACAAAAACTCAAACAATATGGTTTGCTCTTTGTTCTATTTACATAATTTAAACATGTTAGTTCAACACAATTGGTCGAAAAAGATTTCCAATTCCTAGTATGCATTACATCAGATTGCATTAAGAGAGTTGAAATAATATGAATATTTGATGTTTTTTTCAGTAAAGTTAAGGACTTGTTAGTGTTTAATGTTCACAGACAGGCTGTGGGAGGTTACATGTAACCTGTAACACATGTTATGTCACCAGTCACTACAACTGTGCTAATGCCAGTTTTGAGATCAGTCTCTTCTTGCAAATTTTGAGTTGCATAAAATTGATTTATACATATCAAGACTAAGAAATATGAAAAATAAAGAAATTGAAAGAATCTTAGTCAAGAGTTTAGTCAACATAAAATTACAGACAAAATGTAGTCTTTCAACTTAATTCATTTAAGTAAATTTGAGTCAGAAAAGTAAGAAATATTTATTTATTTTAGTATTTTAAACATATATTTTATAATAAAGTTTAGTTAAGCTTACTCAATTGAATCAAGGCAACGAGTTTGCACAATTGCATTAAGTAAAGTAAACAAATTAGTTTTTACAGTCCCTGTTGTCATGATATCTGGTGCATGGAAAAAAACTACTTTACTGTCTTTTGATTTGTAGGGCTATTCTTTATTTTTTTTAATGATATGATTAATAATGGTATTGTATTTTTTCGATGCGTTCCAACTGGGTATTTTGCCCATTCGGAGTGAACACCGCCATATTGAAGGGTCATTCCAAACCGAAGAGCTCAAATCTGGCCACTTCAAAGGGCCCTTTGGAATGAAGGACTGCGAAGGGTTCTAATGATGGACACTTCCAAAAAGTCCAAATTATGACTAACTTTAATGAAACTCATCAGATTGCATTGGAAAGTAGTTTATTTAACAGACAT
Source organism: Triplophysa dalaica (assembly GCF_015846415.1). Classification (NCBI taxonomy): domain Eukaryota; kingdom Metazoa; phylum Chordata; class Actinopteri; order Cypriniformes; family Nemacheilidae; genus Triplophysa; species Triplophysa dalaica. The sequence continues at coordinate 2,089,385 of NC_079561.1, forward strand.
AGTTCTTAATTCCAGATATAGAACAAAACTCCTAACACCCACTTTAGGATACAAATACAAAACATAAAAGTATATGGCAATAGTTCACCTTTTTAATTATCCAGTAGTTCAAATACTACAATTATACTCTATGTTGTTTTGCTAACATTCAATAATTTAATGATCTTGTAACATTGTCCAAACTAATCACTGAAATAAATCTAAACATTAATATGACTTATTATAACGTTGCAATTTTGTTAAATCTTATGAAGAAAGCATGATCAATAATAATCCCATGGTAAATGAAGCAGAAGATTTTCACGCCACTCAATAGAAGGTCACAGTAATAGAGATGTTTTCTGATGTGTAGTTGATTTCATTGGCCGGGCAGTCAGACTTAAAGTTATGAAAATTGGGGGAAACCAGAGAATTTACATCATAATTTGTGAACCAAAAAGCAGAGATTGGTTTTTATTACAAATAATTAGGAAGTTTTGATTTTGCAACACTAACAACTCTCACTAAGATAACTGACCGTTTTCATCTAGTACTTACTTGCTTCTATTTGCAAATGTAATACACAGCCAAATATTTGTGGACATCAGGGCACTGATCGAGGTAAGTTAAACTTGAAACATATAGTTTGCAGTCATTTTTTTTATTACACCTAAAAGGAAAACAAAGAAACAGCTGTCGGGATTACAAAGTAAACGCTTGAAAAGTCAAAACTTGGAAATGTGATTCTTTTGTGTGTGTTTGCCAATAGTACAGAAGTTGCACGGTCTTGGTCTGGTCTGAGAAGCACAGGGTGGATGTGAGAGTAGCGTTAGAATGAGGGCAAGTCAACAAATCTGTCCTTCCATAGTTTGCATAGAAGACAGAAATCTTTTGATCGCCTGAAATGACACAAAACAGTTTTGAAACCATTTAGTGTGGTGAATGCGTTCAGCATTTTTTGGTACATTTAAAAACGCTCACAAGTCTACATAAGTCACTTTTAACCAAGTGTGAAAATAACTCAAATAAATCTTACCACAGGGGATGGCTTTCTTCTCATATTGACAGATTGTAAATTCCTCTGGGATCGACGTTCAGAGAAAAGAAACAAAAGATGTGACAGAAGTCACAAAATGAACCAGAACTTTAAATAAGAGTTGAACACTTTTTCGCACTTTGAGGGCAACACGTGACCATTCAGGTATTTGTCAATGAAAACGGAATGAAACAAGAACTCACTGCATGTCTTTCCATCACAGTCGAGTGGCGCCTGTGTTTTTAAACCTTCAGAGAAACAAAGAGTTATTTAGAGATCAACATGCTACAATGCATTTCATGTTTTCCTGTGCCTGATTAAATATCCCTTTAATGTTACACTGATCAGTCAATAGATACAAGGAAATTTAACATTTTAATTTTCACAATTTGGTGTCCAACCTACAGATATAGGACACGTTCAGATATTTGTAAAATCCTCCGCAAGCATCTTTGAATATGCCATTGTTCACATCATGGGAACAACTCTCTTGTCTGTCACATCTAGGACAAAATAAAATACAAAGATGAAATTGTAAAAAGTAAAAAACAAATACAAATATAGAAAATTTTGCTTTTTAAGCTCTGTAATGCTTTTTACTTTTCTTACTTTTGGGCCAAAGTACTGGTGACATCATATAAACATGTGTCAATATTGAGCTGGGGTTGTCCTGCAAAGTCTCCTGGGCAGGCTGTCTTATTTGTACGGCCATAATTGGATGCGATCACTTTAATGGTACCTTGGTCTGTTGATAAATCACAACATTAACATGATCTTGTTTCGTTTTACAAATTTAATTTAATTTACAATTCTTTTTTATGAAAATCAATGAAACATGGAACTATCTTATTGAGACAGAAATAAGACAGAAAACTTACCACAGCTGGGTTTGGCAATAGTTCCCTCACCGGCGATGTGGTGAAAAATCTCAATACCAACACCTGGAAAGAGAGCAATCAAACAATTTATTATATATACAGGGACGCCACAACATAAAGTGTCATATTTTTTTTGTATCTGAATTTTAATATAAAAAAAAGATTTGGATTGTTTATGCTTACCATGTTGGCAATGTAGCATTAATACTGAAAAATAAAATGTAAAGATGAAATAAACATCCCTGACTTAGAAAGGTGTCATATTGTCAGTCATATTAAAGTGGTTAACAAAAACACATATTAAAGTGGTTAACACTCATATCTATAGGTGAAATAAATAGGTTAATGTTTAAAAACAAATCAACTTACTGGTAATGAAGGTTAGCTCTTGTAACATGTTGAATATGCAGATGTGTGAATAGATGCTGGCTGTCTGATGAAATGGACAGGACATTGATATTCTCTTTATTTAAAATGGGCTGAAATGGGAGGGACTAAACTACACAAATCTACAGGCATTGGTGCGACCTAACATTGGATAATGGACTTATCCAACAACACACAAGAAACAGACCAAAAATAAAGTGTTTGCATTTGAAACATATCTATTGAACAGACATAGTTGGTTATATCAGGACAAAACAAATCTTAAACACATGCAGAATAAAACAAAAGAGCAACCAAAACCCATTTTTTTTTTTTTTGAAACAGTATATTATTCTGTTGAACATGAAAAAAACAAAATGGCAATTTCTGTTTTTAAAATATTCCGAAAATACAGAATTGAAGTTAATCAAACATTCACAGATTAAAATTACATGATTCATAATGATTGAAACTACTGAGTGAAAATCTGCCTGAACTAAATGTATTAAAATCACTTGAGTGTAATTATTACTTCATCAATACAGATGAAGAAATTAAACAGGATTTCCTTCCCATTGAATAAAAGATAAAAAGATGTGCATGTGTTCACATTGCCGGGTAATTTTCACTGTGAAAAAATGATATGTTCGAACAAGGAAAAAATGTCTTTACAAAGTACAAATTAAGATCATATAAATTTGAAATCTATCTGTCAATAATTACATAAAGACTTTAAATTTAATAAGACATTTTGATAGAAATTGGTTAACCAGCTGTGTCTTTATATAAACACAATCTTCAAATCAAAATTTGCACAATTTTTCTGTATTTAAGATTCAGATCAGTATTCCCTCAAAATATATTCCTTAAACCGACAGCAGATTCTGGTTCTGCTCTTTGATTACATCTTTTATATTTTTCAGAATTGTCTCCTGACCATCCTTTTTGGTCGACGACTGAAAGAAGTCCGTGTTGGTTCAGTTTTGTTTCTTTTTCTTTAGTTTCTGTGCACTAACAAAGCATTTTCAAGAGTTCATTTGCAAAAACCGACAAGTCCGTTTTTTTTATTAGTAATCATCCGTTTCATCTCTTTTTCTAAGTAATATTAATCAGTTGGGTTGTTTTGATTAAGTAACAATAAATTAAAAGGATACAGCTAACACAATAAAAACTTTTATTCTGTTTTTGCAAATGAACTGATGAAAAAGTAGACGTTCTTTTCGGTACGAAGAAAATGAAATAAAATGACCATGTGACAGAAATTAGATTCTAATAGCAACTGCTTCTGTAAATCTAGTACAATAACAATAATCAGAAATATGCTGGAGTTTCAGCTTTATATTGGTTACTGGATGCTAAAAATCCCCAGTACTTTACAATACAGATGGAAAGGGTTTAATCAACATTAAATATCTGAAGAGCTGGTAATACATTGGTGCTCTTCCGATCCATGGTTGGCTTTAAGGGCCCATATCCAAAGTCTGGAGCTATGAAACAATCCATCATGTGAATTATGGTTCAAGTTTAGACCCATTGCAATGACAGTTAATTTGCTTGAATTGAACAACATCCAACTTGTCTTGTTTCCTACACCTGCAATGGGAATACGGTTGCCTCAATTTTTTTTTTAAAGATGTTCCATCCTAGAAATTTAGTTCCATAAAATGTGTCAAGACCTCAAACTAATTATACACTAAAATGTTAAGAATTTGTGAAACAATGAAAATAGCGAGATCAACTATACTGTTTAAATGGTGTAAATTAATTACTCAAATGTTTGAATTCACCAGTAATGTAGCATAGATACAGAATTAAACTAAAAATTTTTTTGAGAACCACTCTTACAGTTGTGTAGTGATTATATTCACCAACAGAGTGCAGCTGTACAGTTATTTTTCAATAGACCAAAGATAGGGTTTGCATTCAAGTTATTTATTGAACAGACAATTGATATGACCGTACAAAGCTTAGACCAGGTCAAAAAAAAACAAGAGCAAAACTCAGATTCTGCATAAATGATTAGTAGAAAGTGATTTTAATACATTTAACGATGTAAAGGCAGATTTCTACTCGTGTAATTTTTACATGTCACAGAAAACCGATTTCCCTCCAGCTCATTAGACGGTTATGGAAACAGATGTGTTGATGTGCCGGGTTTATCCTACATTGTGAAAAACACAAAGAAAACCATTAAACAACTTTAAGTATGTTATAAAACTACAATAGGAAGCCTCGTCTCAAGCTTACATTCAATTTTAAACAAAATTGATATCACGAAGTCATGTGTATGGCATTAAATCATATCCACAAAGAGGGGAAGAAGAGACTCAAATGAGTGTCAAAAGATACTCACATGGTTATTCACAACTGTAAGACACCTCCAAATATTTATGGATGTGAGGGCACCGATCAATGAAATATGAATTTGAAGCACGTAGTTGACAACTTTTCCTTCCATCACACCTAAAGAAACAATAAAAAGCTGAAATTACTTGATTCAGTTTAAAAGTGATTGCACTGCTTTAAGAAAAACTGATTTCTGTGCATGAATGTTTTGTATTGAACAGCAGTAATACTGGATTTGCAGGGTCTCAGTCTCGGAGGAGATGCATATAGAGGACATGGCTGTAGGATCATTGTAAGGGCAGGTCAGTGTCTCTCCTCCCATAATTAGCAAAGTCAATGTAAATTCGGCGACGCCCCTCTTAAAAAAAAAAAAAAAAAAAAAAAAGTATTAGGATGCCTCTGATTGGCTACTGGTAGATCATATTCAAGTTATTCGTATGCTGCATTTCACTTTTTGATGATAGTTAAAAGCATAAAGAAAATGAGAAGTGAATCTTACCACAGGTTATGGTTCTGCTTTTACCTTGACAGATTATAATCGAGTCTAAATAAGAGAAAAAAAAACATTGAGTTGTAGACAAACGTTAACAAAGACTAAAATGAAAGACTTCTAGTAAATCTTACTTTGGACGCAGGTATAGGACACAATCAGGTATTTGTAAGTTCCTACACATGGATCACCAAAAACTGCGTTGTTCACAGAAATGGAGCAATCTGGTTTTCCATCACATCTATTAGCACAGAATTAAAGCATTAAGTATTTAGATCAACAATGTCTCTTAACTGTGAAGTGTTCTTACCGAGTGGTCACCACACTTAGGGATGTGCTCTGTGTGCACTGAGTATTTGAGAGTTGGTTAGCTGGTTTTCCAGATGAGCAGGTTGTTCGGTCGGTTCGCCCATAATTGGCAGAAACCACATTAATGGTTCCATGTCCTATTGAAAGTGTCATTTTTACTTAATTACATTTCACAGTTTGAATAAAACCCTTACATCGTCTGTGAAGGTTTGTTTTCCAGAGAACTCACCACAGCTGAGACGGGCAGTTCCTGATTCACAGGTGACCAGATTTGTTGGTTCACCTTAAATCGGAGATTAACAACTTGTTAAAGTTTTGATGCTATGGTGTTAAACTTAATTCATAAAAATATACTCCACGAACTAAACACTTTTATGATCAAAAACATAATACTGGGTTTATTGGATTTAATTCTACCATTCAAATTAATTTCCAATAAAATGTATTCATTCATTCATGAAGCCAAAGGCACTGGATGTCTTTAAAGCATTTATATTCATATTAAAGCTTGATATAATGTGCGCGGACAACGAAATCAGATGAGAAACTTTCTCCCAGATCCACACCTTTTTTATTACTTATGTTCTACAAAAGTAACCAGATATGACGACTAAGCAAATGTCACCAAACAATGACTCAACCAAAATTGGATAAACGCAATTTGTAATATTTTCATGAGTTGAACTTCAGTCTATGATGTAGGTGTATAACTCACTTTGTGGTGGTGGGGATGTTGTTGGTGGTGGTTGTGAGATGCACTCGTAAGACACAAACAGGTATTTATAAGTTCCAGGACAAGGGTCATTGAAGATGTTTTTCCGCACAACAATGGAACAACTCTGCTTTCCGTCACATCTTTGATAATAAAAAAAAAAATAACTTTAAAGAGCTATAAGATATTAAAATGCCATGTATTGACATTAATTGTTCTTACCGAGTGGTCAGCACACTTAGGGATGTGCTCTGTGTGCACTGAACATTTGAGAGCTGGTTAGATGGTCTTCCAGAGGAGCAGGTTGTTCTGTCCGTACGCCCATAATTGGCAGAAAGCACATTAATGGTTCCTTGTGCTGGTGAAAAAAAGTGACATGTGTTTGCATTCTCCATCATTTTTTTATGTAACAGTTTAAATGAAACACTTATATAGTCTGTTGACAGTTTTTTCCAGAGAACTCACCACAGCTGAGACGAGCAGTTCCTAAATCACAGGTGACCAGATTTGTTGATGGTGCAACTGGAGATGAAAAGGTTGTTAGGAGTTAGGATGCTACAATGTTACATTTATTACGTCACTAAATTCCTGCAGAACAATCTCATTATCCAACACTTCAAAAAATACTGGGAATATTTTAATCTACTATTTAAATTATTTTCCAATTTGATTTTATTCATTCTTGAATCTAAAGGCACTGGATGTCTTCATATCAAGCTTTAATATGAATATTAATGCTTTGATAGGTGCCCTTTGATGTATTCGGACAAACAAATCAGATGAAAAAAAAATCCTCCCGGCTCCACAATTTTTTAATTGGCCATTACTTTTGTAGCACAAATGATGACTATGCAAATGTGTCACCAAACAATCACTCGAGCATAACTGGATATGAATGCAAAGTGTAATATTTTCATTAGTTGCAGTTTAATCCATGATGTAGGTGTTTAACTCACTTGTTGGTGGTGGGGGTGTCGTTGGTAAGATGCACTCGTAAGACACAAACAGGTATTTGTAAGTTCCAGGACAAGGTTCATTGAAAGCTGCATTCCCCACAACAATGGAACAAATCTGCTGTCCATCACATCTGTGATTAAAACGAATGCCAAATGTAAAAAATAATTTGACTTGACAAAAATATATAAGATATTAAAATGCTGTTTGGGGTTCTTACTGAGTGGTCAGCACACTTAGGGATGTGCTCTGTGTGCACTGAACATTTGAGAGTTGGTTAGCTGGTTTTCCAGTAGAGCAGGTTGAGCTGTCCGTACGGCCATAATTGGCAGAAAGCACACTTATGGTTCCCTGTGCTGGTGTAAAAAAGTGGCACACATGTGTTTGTTACATTAAAAAAAAAAAATTGACAGAAGAATGCAAAAAATAAAACCCTTATATAGACGGTTGACTTTTTTCCAGAGAACTCACCACAGCTGAGACGGGCAGTTCCGGATTCACAGGTGACCAGATTTGTTGCTGGTGCAACTTGAGTAAGAGATGAAAAGATTGTTAGAGTTGTGATGCTACAGCGTTAAATGTATTGCTTTATTACTTCACTAAATTCCTGCATTCTTGGAGCACAATTTCATTATCCATCACTTAAAAATACTGGGTTTATTTTAATCTACCATTTAAATTATTTTCCAATTAGATTTTACTCATTCATGAAGCTAAAGGCACTGGATGTCTTTACATCAAGCTTGAAATGGTGTGCTTTGATGTAGTCGGACAAACAAATCGGATGAAAAACTTCCTCCCACCTCAATGACTCCGACCATAATTGGATATGAATGCAATATTTTCATGAGTTGCAGTTTAATGTATGATGTAGGTGTTTAACTCACTTGTTGGTGGGGGGGGTCGTCGTTGGCAAGATGCACTCGTAAGACACAAACAGGTATTTGTAAGTTCCAGGACAAGGTTCAGTGAAAGCTGCATTCCCCACAACAATGGAACAACTCTGCTGTCCGTCACATCTGTTATCAAATGAATGCCAAATGTAAAGAAAATAATTTGACATTGCATTTTAATATCTAGCTATTTATTGACGTTTATTGTTCTTACCGAGTGGTCACCACACTTAGGGATGTGCTCTGTCTGCACTGAACATTTGAGAGCTGGTTAGATGGTCTTCCAGAGGAGCAGGTTGTTCTGTCCGTACGCCCATAATTGGCAGAAAGCACATTTATGGTTCCCTGTGCTGGTGAAAAATGGTGACATGTTTGTTAGACAAAAAAATTGAGATTTAGTTTAAAAATTAAACAAAACCATTATATAGTCTGTTGATAACATTTTTCTTTCTCCCATAGAACTCACCACAGCTGAGAAGGGCACTTCCTCCCTGACAGGTGATGAGGTCTACTGCTCTGACCCCTACAGAGACAAACAGATATTTGTGCACATTTATACTGTGGAGTTACACTTAGATACATTCATTCATGTGAATTGTGTATTTACAACCATGACATTTAAAATCAGTCCTTACCATGCTGGCATAGTAGCACAAACACTGAAAAATAAAAAACAAGTAATCAATTCATAAGCCTAGGAATGAGCACAAAACTCATATTGCATGTAGATATGTAATTTAATTTATGTTGTAAAACAGATCGTCAGACTTACAGGTGAGAAAGCTCAGCTCTCGATGAAACATGTTGAATGTGCAGACAGATGAACGAAGCTTTCTGATGAAGACTGTTCTGAATCCTCATTTATAGAAAGCAAACCTGAAACCAGATTATAATGACACGTCTGAAACTAAAAACAGTTTTGTTATTTAAATAAATAATCCTTTTTCTTTACTATTAATTGCAAAACTTTCCCTTATTTGAAAGTGTTAAATTTGTGGAGATAAAGAGTAATGTTACGATTATTATTTTTCTTTGCAGAAGTCGACCGGAAATGAAGCAAGTCTATGCCATTCTGGGTTATATGACCAAAAGTCACTCATTCAACACTGTCAGAAAAATGGTACAAAAGCTGTCACTTGGACAGGACCAATGTGTAACTGAGGTACTAATATGCACAAGTTGTAAAGATGTACTTTATAATAATGCAAAGTAAAATGTCTCAATAACTGTTCTGATAACGGAAAGTCACGTTTTGGAACAACATGGCGAGTATAATGTCAAGATACTGTTTCAGTTTAGTCAACTATGAGCACCAGACAGCATCACATCTCTGCGTAAAGAAATTCACCTGAATCTTGTTCTAAGCACTTTTCAAGCAACACAAATAATTAACAGTTTCAACTGGAACAGTCACAGATAAAAGAGAGGAGCTTTTCATAGCTAAAATGCGGTAATGCAAGTTTGTTTCACTTTCTTTACACAGAGTGTGCATGTTGAAAAAGTGAAGCTACGTGTATGCAAGTGAAAAAGATTTGACCGTGGCTTAAGTAAGTATTTACTTAAGTACGGTTGCATCCTAACATTTAATTTGTGGCACAGGGGGTTGTGCGCAGGATTTAGGCGATGATTGTGAGGACTTCTTTCTTTGAAGGAATATCTTTTAAGTGTTCACATAAAAACACAAATGTCACAAAACAGTGCCTTAAAATCAGTACTCCGATCCGTTTCCCATCACAATTTCTGAAAGACAACTGCAGACCCTTGACATAAACTACATAGTGGATTGCTGATCATGGTTGCTTAATTTTTAAGTTAATGTGATCTGAAATCCTGATATTTTTTATCTTCCACGCTACATGTATAAAAACAGACACATGTTTAAAGAATAAGCAAAAGACATACACAAACGTGCAGTCAAAAAAATCTGCGGTTCATGACAGATTAAAGTTAGTCTTCACTTTCTAGTATCCAAAATGACAGCGCACACATTAAACGCATTTATTCATTTTAAACAAACAGGACATTTTGTTCCGAATAAGCGGCTACATTAACTTTAAACATCGTTTACGCCGTGATTCAAATAGAAAAATAAATTAATCTATGCGGCGATGTGCTTTCATACGGAGCTCACCTAGTTAAAGAACGGAAAGAGAAAGCGTTTGCAAAATTATTACGTCATAGTGAGACTTCTATAGTTAATCCGAGGGTCACGAGCATCGGAACATTGGGACGCGTCCCATACTGATCACGCGCCTTTACTGTAACGGGGTCTCTGGAGAAGCACGTTCTTCTTTCAACTCCGCTCCATTTATATACTGCCCACATGTAACGTCACAGTCCATTCAGATTTTTGTCAGATTAGTTGATCGACCAATCAGCGCGCGCCGTTTTCAAAATTGTTGGTTTAATTATTTCATGCGTTTTGCGTAGCATTTGTGCAAAGAGTTGAATTTGTACGCTGTGAAGGACGGTGTACAATGTTCTGCTTTTTATGAATAACGAAAAGATGAGCAAGAAGAAAACGAATCACACTGCCAAGGAAAACGAGCACACTGCCAAGGAAAACGAGCACACTGCCAAGGAAAACGAGCACACTGCCAAGGAAAACGAGCACACTGCTAAAGAAAACGAGCACACTGCTAAAGAAAATGATTACACTGCATATGACTTGTAATGTCGAAAGACTTTTCTAAACAGAAACTTTTCTCACCCTCGAACACTCCGCCTCAGGTAAAATGGAACGACAATGATCGTTTGACTGATAGCTGCCGAGCTGTCACTACCGTTTCTTAATTTTGATACCCCGCTCTACCTCTTTTATATGTTTCTCTTCGGAGGTTTGTTCAATTCGCCCGTAAGAGCCCTGAAAAGTGGACGAAGTGCATAAAGTGTGACTACTTCACAAATCTCATGTTTGCGGATAAATACGTTTTGTCCGTGTGTGAAGTTAACTGCAAAAAACAAACTTCAGCAGATTTTCTGTGTTCAGGGAGTAGAGAGCAATGAACACTGTGTAGGGATCATCTCAATGGGAACACAGTTAATGGCGCGCTGTTCTAACGAGCTGATGATTTAAATCAGGTGTGTTAAACCCTCTGTGTTAAACAAGAGATACGCAATATGTGCCGGCAGCAATCGGCTTCACACAATATGATTTCATTCCTATAATTCACATGTTGATAAATATCTACATACTAAATCAACAATGTTTTGCTAATAGCAGTAAATTACTGATCATGACAGATAGACATTACTGTACTGGATTAACTGTGAGCAGCTTGCAGCTGAAGTGGTTGAACCAAGAGGAATCATTATGAAATTATTCATAATTAAACGGCTATAATATATCGGCCTAAATTTTATAATCAACTGATACGATAACATTAAAAATGTCCTTTTATCGGCCTGTACCAATATGGACGATATTTTATCTGGCATCCAAATACATACATAATGGCCCCTTTATTTACAGACCGCCCCCCTCAAAAATAAAGTTCTGGCTACGTCACTGATTAGAATAGGCTATTAGCATATAGCGATTTTGAGCAAAGTAATGCCGAATCCAAAATTGTTTGTACATTATATTAGGACCCAAGTCGTGAATGTATGGTCAGCGTTGGGGTGGGAACTGAGGTGGCAAAGCTCATTATGGTGCCGCCCCTCTGGACACGCCAATGTTTGTGTCTAAACATTTTAACTGATAAGGACTTATCAAACAACACACATAGAACAGACCAAGAATAGAGTATTTGCAATAAAAAGCAATTTATTGAAAAGATATAGCTGATTATATCAGGACAGAACAAACCTTAGGACCAAAAAAGACAACGAGAGAAAAAAAGAGAAAATAAAAATTTCATACAGTTTCCTTACATCGTATGGCTAGCTGTTAAATACTATAACATGAGAATGATCACTTTTGTAATCAAAATTAAAATCTTCATATGTTACTTTTTTTTACTTTATCAAATATCTAAATATTTTGTTGTGTGAGTCTAAATATTGTTACCATGCTATTTTATTAAGGATAAAATTCAGGTTCTACGTAAATGGGTGAAACTAATTAGTGAAAATTTGCCTTCAACATGTTAAGGTCCGGTTTCACAGACAAGGTTTAGCTTAAGTCAGGACTATGTCTTAGTTTCAGGGCAAACTATGTGTTTTAGTCCAGGACTAGGCAAGCTTTGTCTGTGAAAACGGGAATAGATTTTATTAAATTGCTTGAATCTCATGAAGAAAAACAGATGAAAAAAGAAAAGAGATGATTTCTTTCCCGCTCCATAAAAGGTCACAGAAGATAGGCAGATGTTTACATCGTTGGGTTTACCCTACATTGTGGAAACATAGAAGACAATTAAATTAGACTCAATGTATTATAGTCTATACAATATGTAATATAAAACTACATTAGATGAAGTAATAATCATGAATTGGCCAATGATTGCCAAGCTATCATAATTCATCTGATAGATATTTTTTTTGATGTATGTCACAGCATGAAGTGACATCTATGGCATTCAATCAAATCCATCAAATTGATAGAAGACACTAAAAATACTCACTTGGTTATTCACAACTGTAAGACACCTCCAAATATTTATGGATGTGAGGGCACCGATCATTGAAATTAGAATTTGAAGCACGTAGTTGACAACTTTTCTTTCCATTACACCTAAAGAAATAAAAAAAACAGTTGCTGGGACTCTGCTGGTTCACTTTCAAATTAATTCATTCCTTTACAAAATCTTTAAATATAAATAATAGTGGAATAGTATTGCAACAGCATTTTTGTGTATGTGTGAGTTGTATTACTTCTTTTGCAGGTTCTTGGTCTCAGAGGAGATGCACATGGTGGACATGGCTTTATGATCCCGGCAAGGGCAGGTCACCTTATCTCTCCTCCCATAGTTAGCAAAGTAAACGTTAAGTCTGTGACGTCCCTCTATAACAACACAAAAAACCTTTAGACATATTAAGTGTTTTATTGAGTATTAACATGCCCATGACAGTCCTGACACGTGTATATACGTCACATGATAATCATGCAAAAAGCAACATTTTAATCAAGCAAATTAAAAGCAAAGAGAATCAGAAATGAATCTTACCACAGCTAATGGAACCGCTTTTATCTTGACAGATTATAACAGTTTCTGGATTATAATGGAGAAAAGCAAAACATCTTAGTTTTAGAGCAACTGCATTAATCAAGATCTTTGGTTATTATAATAGTTACTTACTCTCTTGGGAACAGGTGTAGGACACATTCAGGTATTTGTAAGTCCCAACACATGGATCACTGAAAACTTTGTTAGTCGCAGGAATGGAACAGTCCTGTTTTCCATCACATCTATTGACAAATTAACGCATTAAAAAACGAAATACACTTAGATTTTAATCGTCACTTAACTTTATACTTTTCTTACTGTTTGGCCACCACACTTAGGGATGTGCTCTGTCTGCACTGAACATTTGAGAGCTGGTGAGGAGGTCTTCCAGTAGAGCAGGTTGTTTTGTTTGTTCGCCCATAATTGGCAGAACGAACCTTAATGGTTCCCTTTGCTGATAATAAATTATAGATTTATAATTATTAGAAGTTTTAATGTCAAAAATGTCTTGAGAACACAAAATATATGGGAAAAACATACAACTGCATTTAAAAAAAATTAACTAACCACAGCTGGGCTTGGCGGTTTCTCCCTCACAGGTGATGAGGTCTTTGGCCTTGACACCTACATAGACAAACAGATATTTACATACATTTATCCTACAAAGCTCCTTTAAATATGTGACATGGCATTAATTAAAAAAATAATTTTGTTCATCTGACATATAAAATCAGTTCTAACTATGCTGGCATAGTAGCACCAACACTGAAAAACAAAATAATGACAGAAACACTTTAAAGTAACAAGATTATCAATGAACATGAGGTTTACAGCTAAAAGGCATTTGCTTGTATTTTAACACATCAGACTTACAGGTGAGGACGATAAAGTCTCGTTGCAGCATGTTGAATTTTCAGATTTCAGAGCTGTGAGATCAAGATGTGATGAAGATCCTTGTGAATCCTCCTGATTTATACAGGCAAACCCGAAACGAGATTTTTAATGACACATCTGATAATAAACGCAAACATGAAATTAAAAACATATGGTTATAATTTTGAATCAGGCGTTTCTTTCCATGTGCCGGTGTTACCTATAGGCAGACCAGGCAGTTTCCCAGGGCCTCAGGCTTGGAGGAGAGGCCTCCATGATTGCAACTTGTCTCCAACTTCGACTTTTGTTTTTTATAAAAAAAATTGTTACTCATATAGAATGAGAATTAAACAAGAAGTCATTGAAGCACGTTCAAATTGTGAACCGCCAATGCAGTGAAAAAACTGGTCCATTGGAGTCAACCGAGTTGACGCAACTCTCAATGGCGCTGCGGCTGTCTACTGCGTATCATCCAATCAAAGGAAACAGTCCTCCAGCACTTTTAGTCTAGCGCCGATCTTTCTGCAGTGCTCAAAAAATGCTCCCAACTTATTATACGTGTATCGGCGAGAGGAAATGGCCCAGCTTTGCAGGAAAGTTTCCCTCATGTTTACCCATACACATGTGACCCTCGACAAAAAAAACAGTCTTATGGTCAGATTTTTACATTATCTGAAAGCTGAATAAATAAGCTTTCTATTAATGTACTAGTTGCTAAAATAGGACAGCATCTGGCTCAGATACAACCATTTAAAACTCAGGAATCTGAAAATGCAAAAAAATCAATATTGAGAAAATTGCCTTTGAAGTTGTTAATCAGAGGTACTGTGGCAGGCCATCCACTCACAAAAATAAAGTTTCTATATTTAAGGTAGGAAATTTACAAAATATTTTCATGGAACAGGAATTTGTACTTAATATGCTAATAATTTTTGGCATAAAGGAAAAATCTATCATTTTGAAACATTGTATTTATGTCTTTTACTAAAAATGTTCCTGTGCTACTTAAGAGGGGTTTTGTGATCCAGGGTCATATAAAGTACTGAATTTGTAACGTTAGCAGCTCCTGTTGGTTCAGTTTTATTTATTTTCTCTGCACCAAAAAAGCCGTCTATTGGAGAAGTTTTAGAAATAATTAATGTTCAAGACAACAAAATACAATCATAGAGCAAGCGGAGCAAGAAAACGAATAATTTGAGTTTTTATGCTCATCATTTTTATTAGTCACAGCTTTCCCCTTCACGATTTACAGTTGTTAATTACTGAACCAGTCCATTGTCTTACAGAAAAACTGACCCAGTGTGTAGATTCCCGTTCAACCCAGTCCCGAAAATAATTCAGATTTTATATTCAAACACTAACAATCCTGAAATACAACCCCTAACATCATCGACTCGAACGGGTTTGAAGTGATTTTCACCAACAGATGGCGCAGTTGTTTAAATGCTTATTTCGGACCCCTTATAAAAGAACAAAGATGGTGTTTGCATTAAAGTTATTTATTGAACAGACATAGTTGATATGACAGAACAAACCTTAGACCAAGTCCAAAATAAAACAAGACTGACCAAAGCCATAAAAAAAAGATTCAGATTCTGCATAAATGAATCACAACGGTTGAAAGAAATGAGTAATCTGCATTTAGTTAAATTTTAAAAATCACTTGTGTAATTTTTTATTAATTTCACAGAAAACAGGTGAAAAAAAATCCTATCACGAAGTCATGTCTATGCCATGAAATCATATCCACAAAATGATTGCATAGAGGGGCAGAAGAAAGTGACATGCAAGTAATTGGCAGAAAGCACCTTAATGGTGCCCTGTGCTGTTGAAAGTGTAACTTTTGAATATAATCCTAATATAGTCTGTTGATCCATGTTTTTTCCCAGAGATATCACCACAGCTGAGAAGGGCATTTTCTGATTCGGTTGACCAGATTTGTTGTTGGTGCACCTTGAGTAAGAGATGAAAAGCTTGTTAGGAGTTGTGATGCAACAGTGTTACATTTATTGCTTCACTAAATTCCTGCATTCTTGGAGCACAATATTGCCATCCAAAACTTAAATACTGGGTTTATTGTAATGTCCCATTTAGATTGTTTTCCAATTATATGTCATACATGAATCTAAAGGCACTGGATGTCTTTATAATCAAGCTTCAATATGAAGATAAATGCTATGATACGTGCGCTCTGATGGGTTCCGAAAAACAAATCAGTTGAGAAACTTCCTCCCAGCAACACCATTTTTTTGTCAAGTCATTTTCGATACAAAAGTAACCAGATATTGCATGTAAACATGTCACCATGTTTGATGAAGATTCTTGTGAATCCTCCTTATTTATAGAGACAAACCTGAAACCAGATTTTTAATGACACATCTGTTTATAAACGCAAACATGAATTTAAAAACATATGGTTATAATTTTTAATGGGTTGGAAATGGGTGGAACTCATTTTTATAAGTCTTAAAAACTTCCTCTTAAATAAAAAAGCCAATCTTAAGGATATTATGTATAGTGTTACAGTTAATAATTTGAGTAACTGTTAACGGTTAATATAACTGTCATATAACTGCCAAAAACCTCTTGCAGCCAAGCCTACAAACCTTTCAGTATGATATTCTCAAGTGGTTCAACTGGTTAAATATGCGCAGTCTTAAAGGTCCAATGTGAAAAGAGGCAAGGGGACAAAGTTATAGCAGAAGACTATTATTAGTGATATAACATATAGTAAATACAAGAAACATGTACAATGTAAGAAGTTCTACAGTTATTATGTGAGCTTAAAGAGATAGTTCCCCAAAATGAAAACTACCCCATAATTTACTTTCTTTTATGCAGTCCTATACAGTATGTGTATTTGATACACTCAGAATGGCATTAGGATGAGTAAACTAAAATAAGAATGGCATTCTGCGCTTTCAGGAAAAAAGGTGCAAAAATTATGATGACGTTACCCTGCATGTTAAAGTGACCTGATATGTCCCATTTAGATATATGTATATAATTTGCTCCGATATTTGAGGTAAATTTTCATTTAGTCATTTCGCAAACGCTTTTATCCAAAGCGACTTACAGAGAGTTCAGGGAGCAATAAGCGATATGTCATACAGGAGGAATATCACAATAGGTGCTACTACTAAGTTACTAGTTTGAACAAAAGCTAGACCACTACCTGTTGAGAGGAAGACAAAGGGTTAACATTCACAGACGAGAAACGTTTTAAGTAGTTTTTTTAATGTTGTGAGAGTTAGGAAGAATATTCCACCAGAAGTTGTGAAGGAGAATGAGCAGGAAAGCGAATTACTGCCCTTATTTTTTTGGTCTGTCTAATCTGAGAATCTGAGAGATGTCACTGAAGAAAAGTTGAATGTCATCCTAACACTTTCTAGAGAGCAATGAGAAGGTTATTGGAATAGTTAACTCACACTGAACGCAGAAGCACGCCTCGTCTTCCAACAGCCCAAAAGGTCTTACTTGACACCCATTTTTATCTCTATCCACTGGCTACTGGTTGAAGCCCATATCAGATTATGATATCAAGTCACTAATGCTTGCCTACAGGACTATCACTGGATCTGCGCCGGCATACACTTACACCCTCCTACACTCCTACAACCCATCAAGAATGGGGTGAAAGGCGTAGGACCAAAAAACGTTCTGGCCGAACGCTGTGACTGGTCATGTGTACATATTTAGGCCAATGTATTTTTCATACCACTGCGCACCGTGTTCACACAGACATCACACGTGCGCTCATGTCCACTGTGTCAATGTAGGGAGAATGGCGGACCATCAGCAACAACCAAAATTTCCTGCAGAACCGACAACAAGTCAATCTACAAAACGAACACGTTTTTAAAAAAGAAGTGACAATAAAACATCTTGGTGAAAGCTCAATGAATTAGTCAAAAGGGAATTCTGCTGGTCTAACATTTGTCCATTTGTCAAAGATATTAAGTTTTCTCACAATCATACTATCAATCATATCTCTCCAAAAGAAGCAGATGCTGTGATCCCTCAAGCGAGTTAACTCGAAGTTCATCACACTCGAAGAGAAGAATGGGCAGCTGAAATTCAAGTCCTGTTTTGGCATTTTATACAGCATTTTAAGTTCGAAAGTTGTCTATTTCATGTATATAATAAAAATATGTCAATGATTGTGTCTGGTCTTATAACTACATTGCTGCAATAGTTGATACTACTCTTAAAAATATTATCTACACTTTGACATTAACAGTAAGAACAAAAGTTCACAAGGCTGTATTTGGAGTATGTAAAGTTTCATTAACAGTGAATTTATTGACTTCATAGAAAATTTCTAAATGAATACAAATCAAAGTTTCAGTTTCTGCTAATCATTTAGTTAAACAAACAACATTTAGGGTAGAGTTGTAATCAATTCATATGAAGTATACTGGACATTCTCTACTATTAGGTGTTGTGTTTTTAGAAATGTACTACATCATGCAAAATCTAAAGATATTAGAAACAGCTTTGACTGCTTTTAAAATCACAAACTGTAGAGAAAACATGCAGATAAGATGATCAATAATATAAAGTTTGCTAGTCTGAAGGAACAACATAGATGAACTTCAACCATTAATCTGACAGTAAGTACGGGTCAGGAAACCTCACCTTGTTGCTAAGAATTAGCTGTAGGAATACAGATTTTCATAGCTAAAGTTTAACCTGTGTCTGTTTTCTGTTTGTTAACTTTAAAAAAAAAAGGTTTCCATTTTAAATTATTAGACTTACAGGTGAGAAAGCTCAGCCGGCGTTGCACCATGTTGAATGTAGAGACAGATAAACAGATGGTTGAAGCTTTCTGATGATGAACATTTCTTATTCATACAGCCAAACATGAAACCAGATTTTGATTTCTAAAGGCAAATTAATAACATACTGTCAACATTTTAAATGGTTTTGAAATGGGTGTAACTCATATTTATAAATAATTCTCCATTTTAGAAGACTAATTAAAGAATTATCTTACAGTTTATTATTTCAGTTGCTGTAAACGGTTAATGTTACAAAACTTCAAAAACCTCCTGCAGCCAAGTCTGTGAAGTCCTTTGCCAGTATGATAAACATGTACAACGCTAGAAGTGCTACAGTAATTCCTACTGCAAAGCATAAAGGAATACATCACCTAAAAATGAAAATGACCCTATAATTTATTCACCCAGTAAATTATGGGGTAATTTTTTATTCTGTAGTTATTATAGGTCCAATTTGTAATTTTTTGGAGGATCTGTTGACAGAAATTCAATAGGCCTATAACATACATAACAATGTCTTTAGATGTGTATAAAGACCTTACATAATGAAGAATTATGTTTTTAATACCTTAGCATGAGCTATTTCTATCTACGTACACCGCTGGTCCATTGACCTGGAATTTTCGCCATGTTGTTTCTACAGTAACCCTAAACGGAAAAAGAGAAATATATTATCTCCTTCGGCAAAGAAGTGAAAAATGTGATGACATCTTAGTTCTGTGGGGGAGGGGTGGAGTGAGCCGTTGGTTGCAATTCACAACCTTACCACTAGATCCTGCTTAATTTCATTGAATTCTGAAAACTATTAAGATGTCACTTAACTTTCATTAAGTCTATCAAATCAGGGGTGGCTATAGGATTTCATTCTTCGGGTCATGCCTCAATTTAAAAGCTAAATCAACATGCACTGATTTACACATGTCCCCTTTAATGACTGTTGTGAAAATGGGAAAGCTCGAGTTACCAAAATCTGTATACAAAAATTATAAAAAAGTTTGGATTATAGAGACTGTACATAAATAGTGCATAAATACTTCACAGTATACTAAGGAAGCTTGGTCTATTTGTACATAACACTTGAGAATTTTTTCTTGGGGAAACTGTAAAAGTGCTGTGAAACAATTCTTATGAAAATCACTCTACAAATAAACTTGAATTCAAAACACCTTTATTTATTCTTCCGGAGTTTCCCTGCCAAAAATAGAGCAAATTGTGAAAAAAACATCACCATCTAGAAATGAACAAGACACCAAGCCATTAAAACTGCAAAAAACAATGATAAAGTGTACAAAACTATGTTACATACGTTTTAATGATGCTTAGAACTTCAGTGACATTTAAACGGCAATTACACTATAACCTAATCAAGTAATTGTGACAAATAATGTTGGGTTTTTGGCTCAACCTTTTTTCATATTTGACTACATTATGAAACACATTAAACTAGAAAATGTAAAAATTAAAGTGCAGTAAGCTCTAGGTTAGTAGTGAATGTTTTAATTGTTTGTTTAAAGAATAAAACTTTATGGGACATTTAATAAATGGTTAAAACAGGCCATAGAAGTCATAATTTTAGTATTAATTTTTTACAGTTTTAATAGTTGTAATTTGTGATTGTTTTGGTAAACATGGGCACTGTTCAACACATTTCTTTCAACAATAATGTTTCGTTACTGACATTTTCAAATATCTTTATTTTCAGCAGAACAAAGAAATGTATGCCGGTTTTGAAAATTCTGAGAGCGAGCAAATTATGAGAGACTTTTTTGGGTGGAGAATCCCCTTAAGTCATTTTAATTTGATGCTCATGTAGATTTAAATGTACAGGTTTTGGGAGACACCAGAATATAGCATACTTATCACATAGTTTGACACCATAACGAGTGTTCTATACACTATGACGAGTCAGTTATTACAAGAGCACACATGAGTCAGAACATTTTTATTTCTCATTTTCAGCACTTTAGTAAATCCACTGTATACGGTGTAATTCTCAAGCGCTTTGACGCAATGTTGCTTTTTGGTGCCTTCCATGGTGAATCGCAATATTGGAGCACCGTTGATCGTGGCTTGTATCCGTGGTGCACACGCTCCAAATCAGCTGTTCTGAAACTAAAAACTTATGTTTCACATCGGCGTTAATCAACTCAAGTTCACATTTTGACGGTGTTGACTCTCGCTATTGAAATGGGCCCCTGAGCTCTTATTAAATGACTACTGATGCTTTTAGATAACTAATGTTAAATCAAAGCACTGCTGTTTATATGTACTATATAAAATAGCCTGAAGAGTGTTTTGTAAACGTTCCCGAAATCTCGCCCATCAAATAAAAAATAAATGACTTGTGTACAACCAAAAATAAATAAAACCCTAGCAATAATTTTGTGCACGTTATAAGAGTTACTGTCAAACAATATATAACAGACCAAGGAGTCTTTGCGTTCATTTTATTTATTGAACAGACAGTTGATATGACAGAACAAAGCTTAGACCAAGTCCAAAATAGAAGACTGATCAAAAACCTTCACCAAGGTTGAAAGTATGTAGTAAAAATCTGCCTTTACATCGTTAATGTAAAAAAAAAATCACTTGTGTAATTCATCAATCTCAGAGAACAGGTGAAACCGAAGATTTCCCTCCAGCTCTATAGACATGTGGATGTGTCGGGTTTATCCTACATTGTGAAAAACATTATACAATATATGTTATAAAACTTCATTCGAAAGCCTCGTCACAAGCGTGCAATATTTTGCATTCCATTTAAACAAACTTTGTCATCATATGTCTATGCCATTAAATCATATCCACAAAGTGACTGCAAAGAGGGGCAGAAGATACTCACATGGTTATTCACAACTGTAAGACACCTCCAAATATTTATGGATGCGAGGGCATCGATCAATGAAATTAGAATTTGAAGCATATAGTTGACAACTTTTCTTTCCATCACATCTAAAGAAATATAAAAAAAGTTGAAATTACTTGATTCAGTTTAAAAATGATTTCATTGCTTTGAGAAAAATCTATTGCAATACTGTCTTTTACGCATGTATTGTTTATTGAACAGCAGTAATACCGGAGTTGCAGGGTCTTTGTCTCAGAGGAGATACATATGGAGGACATGGTTGTAAGATCAGTGTTAGGGCAGGTCACCATATCTCTCCTCCCAAAATTAGCAAAGTGAATGTAAATTCGGCGACGCCCATCTATATGAAACATTGAGTATTAGCACACCCCTGATAGATCATATTTAAGCGGTGTTTCACTTTGATGGTAGTAAAAAGTAAAGCGAAAGGCTTTAAGAAATTAATCTTACCACAGGTGATGGTTCTGCTTTTATCTTGACAGATTATTATGGATTCTAGATAATGGAGAAAACGAAACCGTCAGTTTTAGACAAACGACAAAGCATTTTGTTTGTCATGAGAGTAAATCATTTACTTGGGACACAGGTGTAGGACACGTTCAGGTATTTGTAAGTTCCTACACACGGATCACCAAAAACTGCGTTGTTCACAGCAATGGAGCAATCTGGTTTTCCATCACATCTATGAGCACAGAATTAAAGCATTAAGTATTTAGATCAACAATGTCTCTTAATGTCCCTTAACTGTGTAGTGTTCTTACTGAGTGGTCAGCACACTTAGGGATGTGCTCTGTGTGCACTGAACATTTGAGAGTTGGTTAGCTGGTTTTCCAGTAGAGCAGGTTTTTTGGTCTGTTCGCCCATAATTGGCAGAAAGCACCTTAATGGTTCCCTTCACTGGTAAAGAAAGTGACATGCGTGTTTGTTAGTAACACGTTAACATCTTTTTAGGTATCGTATACCAGTTACTAAGAATTCTGAAAAATATAAGAACCCAGACAACTCACCACAGCTGAGAGGGGCAGTCTCTGATTCGCAGGTAAACAGATTTGTTGATGGTGCACCTTGAGTCAGATGAAGAGTTAAGGATTATTATTAAAGATGATGCTAAAGAGTTACATTTACTGCCCTTTACTTGACTGTTGCACTTCATGTGGCAAAATTCTGATATTCAAAACTTAAGAGAATGTTAGGTTTACGTCAATCCTAGAAAAATTAACTAACAACTGAATACTATATGAAGCTGTAAAATGGACTAGATGGTTTCAGATAATGGGAATTGGCCCATGAGTGGCAATAGTTAATACGTTTTTTAGAGACAAAGTGTCAAGGATGAGTCATGCACACACATTGAACACAGGAAGCAATTATGCTATGCTTTAATGCAAAAATTCACACTACAAAACCGTAAATTAAATTTTTATGATACATGTGATATTACATTAGTTTTAATTTAATCTGAAATGTAGCATCCATTAGGTGCAAAACTCACTTGGTGGTGGGGGTGTCGTTGGTAAGATGCACTTGTAAGACACAATCAGGTATTTGTAAGTTCCTACACACGGATCACCAAAAACTGCGTTGTTCACAGCAATGGAGCAATCTGGTTTTCCATCACATCTATTAACACAGAGAATTAAAGCATCAATTTATTAGATCAACAATGTCTCTCATCAATGTCCCTTAACTGTGTAGTGTTCTTACTGAGTGGTCAGCGCACTTAGGGATGTGCTCTGTGTGCACTGAACATTTGAGAGTTGGTCATCTGGTCTTCCAGTAGAGCAGGTTGCTGCATCCGTACGCCCATAATTGGCAGAAACCACCTTAATGGTTCCTCGTGCTGAAAAATAAATAAAAATAAAGTCATACTAATGTTTGTTACACAAAAAAAATAAGAGTTTGACAGGGAGAAATGAAATTTCCAAGTTTTAATAAATCCCTTATATATTCCGTTGAAAGTTTTTCCAGAGAACT
The DNA here is from genome assembly GCF_015846415.1 of Triplophysa dalaica. Classification (NCBI taxonomy): domain Eukaryota; kingdom Metazoa; phylum Chordata; class Actinopteri; order Cypriniformes; family Nemacheilidae; genus Triplophysa; species Triplophysa dalaica. Next base: position 2,112,947 of record NC_079561.1, read on the forward strand.
CACCACAGCTGAGACGGGCAGTTCCTGATTCACAGGTGACCAGATTTGTTGATGGTGCGCCTCAAGTCAGAGATAAAACGATTGTTTGAGTTGTGAAACAATTTATTGCTTTAACTATTCAAAACTTAAATATTGGGTTTATTTCAATCTCCCATTAAAATTATTTTCCAATTCAATTTTATTCAGTCATGAAGCTAAAGGCAATGGATGTCTTTATATCAAGCTTTAATATGAATGTGTTGACTCATTACGACAAAGAAATCAGATTAGAAACTTCCTCCAGACTCCACATTTTTTTTTTATTTGCTTTGTAGCGCATTACTTTTAATGCTAATGTCTCCAAACAATGACTCGAGCAAAAATAGATCTGCACGAAAGTAATATTTTTAGAGTTGTAGTTCAATCTTTGATAGAGGTGTATAACTCACTTGGTGGAGGTGGTAAGATGCACTCGTAAGACACAAACAGGTATTTGTAAGTTCCAACACAAGGGTCATTGAAAACTGTATTCCGCACAGCAATGGAACAACTCTGCTTTCCATTACATCTTTAATAAAAACATATGCCAAATGTTAACAAAATAGCATTTTAATATAGCTCTTTAAAGTTATGCATTGACATTGTTCTTACGGAGTGGTCACCACACTTAGGGATGTGCTCTGTCTGCACTGAACATTTGAGAGTTGGTTAGCTGGTTTTCCAGCAGAGCAGGTTGTTCTGTCCGTACGCCCATAATTGGCAGAAAGCACATTAATGGTTCCCTGTGCTGGTGATAGTTTAGTTTAAATAAACATTTATGTTTTGATGGAAACGACTTTTTAAGTGTACTGTTAAACATAAGACCGCAATAGTTAAAGAAAACGTTGAGAACTAACCACAGGTGAGACTGGCAGTTTGTCCCTCACAGGTAATGAGGTCTACTGCTTTGACACCTACAGAAACAGATATTTATCCACATTTATAATGTGTTTTTTACACTTGCATCACGTGAATTTTGCCCTGTATGCAACTGACAAAAATAGTTCTTACCATGCTGGCATAGTAGCACCATTACTGGGGAAAAAAAAAAAAGGTGTGCATGAATGATCACACATTTAATTAAATCACATATCTACATGCAATAAAAGTTTTCTGTTGTAAAACAGATCAGACTTACAGGAGAGAAAGCTCAGCTCCCTATGAAACATGTTGAATCCTTCTTGGAGGCAAACCTGAAACCAAATTAGGACACTTCTGAAACTAAAAACATTCTGTTGTTATTTTAAATGAACAAACAAAGCTTAAGACTATACCCCGACCAAAAGAGAATTTTGAGCTGCAACTGAAAATAACTTGCCCTTGAATATCTTAAAATATGCCAGTGCCATATTGTCTCAAGATGCACATCAGTATTGTTTATTTTTTGCAGGCGTTACAGGTGTTATTAACGAAGGCATATCCCTGGTTTAAACTAAACTTGGTCTATTAAACCGTACCATAGTGCAGTCCATCCTTACTTACTTTAAACCTGGTGACCTGCCACCGGCGGCAGTGGACGCAAATGTGACATATAGAAGTCTAATAAAACTGACAGTTGCGATATGGAATGCTATTTGTAGCCTTTCAGTTGTGGATGGGTTTTATTTTTATATTTTATATTAACACAGAAATTATTGGCATGCGTTTCTGTTGGTGCATTCATAGACTTAAAGAGTTTAATTTGCTGCAATGGGGGAACGGACAATATTCAGTTTTTTATAAATAACGGAAAGATGAGCAAGAAGAAAACGATTAGACTGCTGAAGAAAACGATTAGACTGCTGAAGAAAGCGATTAGACTGCTGAAGAAAACGATTAGACTGCTGAAGAAAGCGATTAGACTGCTGAAGAAAGCGATTAGACTGCTGAAGAAAGCGATTAGACTGCTGAAGAAAGCGATTAGACTGCTGAAGAAAGCGATTAGACTGCTGAAGAAAGCGATTAGACTGATTAGACTGCATAATACTTTTCTAAACAGAAACTTTTCTCACCCTCGACCACTGCGCCTTGTCAAGTAAAAGGAAGGACACCAGTTGTTTGGCTGGTAGGCACCGAGCTGCCACTGCCGTTCTTGATCCTAGTCCCCCGCTCTGCCTATTTTATATGCTTCTCTTCAAAGGTTTGTACAATTCGCCCGTAAGAGCCCTGCGAAGTGGACAAAGTGCATTGAAGTGCACAGTGACTAGGCAAATCTCATCAAGTGGTTAAATGAGTTTTGTCCGTGTGAAGAATCTGCAGACAGTCGTGCAGCGCAAATTCGTGTTCTGAAGTTAACTTCATTAGCAAACTTCAGAAGATTTTCTGTGTTCAGGGAGTAGAGAGCAGTGAACACTGTGTAGGGATCATCTCAATGGGAACAAATTTAATGGCGCGCTGTACTAATGAGCTGATGATTTAAATCAAGTGTGTTAAACCCTCTGACGCAATATAAGCAGACAGCAGTCGCCTTCACATAATATGCTTTTGTTCCCATAAGGCAAGGCAATTTATTTATAAAGCACCATTAAAAACAACAGTTATTTGACCAATGCGCTGTACAGCTTTTAAACAGAAAGGAAAAACAAAAAATATATATTTTTACACCAATACTATACAGCATAGAGACATCTAACCACACAGCATATACACGATACAAATAAAGAATATCACTCAAATAAAACTTACAAAAAAAGATTAGTCTTCAAAAGAGATTTAAAATACCCCACTGTGGGAGCTTCTGCATTACCGTATAATACGGACGCCAAATTGCGATTTTGCGTGCATATGATACGCCAATGTTTGCTTGTACCTGGGTGGAGAGCAGCCATTTTAAAACGTACATGAAGAGGAAACACTGAAATAATTAAAATAAATAGGTTAGGTTTAGGGTTTGGGTTAGGGTAGAGGTTATAATATACACGGACGCTAACATTAGGTTTAGGGTTTGGGTTAGAGGACAAGGTAATGAGACAGATTGCTGTTTAATATGCAAACACGCTATTTGGCGTATCATATGCACACAAAAAAGGCGTATTTATGCACGCAAAATCGCAATTTGGCGTCCGTATTATACGGTAATGCACAGCGCGTGTTATTTAGACGCAATTGGTGCGAATGGGCTGAATGGCAAAAGTCTCGGAGCCAGGGCCGTCTCCAGGCATGGGCAGGGTTGAGCCCACCTAAACGTCTGTCTTGGCCAACCAATGAAAATAAAAAAATAACACCAAAAATTGGAGTATTTTATTATTGGCTGGAAGAAACGCCACCCTTCACTCATATAACAGAGTGTAACAGAGAAGCATGCTATGGTGGAAGCAGAATATTGTGCAAAGGAATTTAAGGCGCAAGCACGCTTGATTTGAGTTTATTATTAACAGCATGTAAAAGTAATTGTGCAGATTCATTTATAATAACGGGAGTTTTTGCAGTCTTATGTTATTCTGTTAACACACAGCTTTTTATTTGCTTGCAACAGGCGAGATTTTTAGCTGTTGACCTTCAGTAATGACTGAAAGCTCCATCTTCAGAAGCTCTCGCTTCAGAAATAATTCTGTCTCCCTCCATCTCAAACACCCAATGCTGCAGGTGGTAACGAAACACTGCAAGATAGTTTACTTCATTGTGCAGTGTTATTAGATTCATTCAATAAAACGAGTTTTTGCTAAATTAAACAGAAGCTAGCGGTCGTTCAGTGATGGGGATTGTTCTTTTTAGCCAACTATAGGCTTCAATTTATGTCCAGTTCATATAAATGCTTTATTAATGCATTATCAGTCAAATCAAACGCACACAATTACTATATAAATGACAATAATCAACAATAACTATTTTTGTTTTATTCTCTCAGTCTTCTGTAACGAATGCATGTTTTTATTTATTTATAACATTATAAATCATTTAAATCCTGCATGCATTGCAGTCATATATTGCAGTGTTTGTTGAAATCCAAAAAAAGTAAACTCAGCAATAAAAAATCTGGGTTATTTCATAAAGTATTTATGTTTTACTTCTTCTAACATTTAAAATCATTAGATTTGTGTTCCTTAAATCTAAATATGAACTTGTTCAGGGTTTATTTGCGATGTTTCTTTTTTAAAAACGCAGATTTTTTTGTTGTTTTGACCCGTCTTTTTCTCGCAGTTTAATTTCTGCAAATTGTTTTGTGCAAAAAACGTTGTCAGAAGTTCACATAGATATTCAAAAATTACAACTTTACCAAAACAAACTCTTATCAGAATGCTATTAGCAAATAGTGATTTTTAGCAAAAGTAACGCTCTCCGTGAACCGAATCCAAAATTGTTTGTACATTATATTAGGACCCAAGTCGTGAATGTATGGTCAGCGTTGGGGTGGGAACTGAGGTGGCAAAGCTCATTATGGTGCCGCCCCTCTGGACATGCCACTGTTTGTGTCTTCTTATTTTAACTGATAAGGACTTATCAAACAACACACATAGAACAGACCAAGAATAGAGTATTTTCAATTAAAAGCCATTTATTGAATAGATATAGCTGATTATATCAGGACAGAAAAAACCTTACCATAACAGACAAAAATAGACATTTCAAGCAGTTTCCTTAAATCGTATAATATTTAGATATTATAGTTTTACTTAATCAAACATTTAGAAATTTTGTTGTGTGAGTCTGAATATTGTTACCATGCTATTAAGTATAACATTCAGATTCTATGTAAATGAGTGAAACTAATTACTGAAAATTTGCCTTCAACATGTTAAGGTCCAGTTTCACAGAAAAGGTTTAGCTTAAGCCATGCCTTTGTTAAATTAGGATATTTAAATCTTACTGTATAAAAACGTTACTGGTATACATCTTGATACAACACTTACATATTTATCAACTATTTATTTTAGTCTGGGACTAGGTTAGCCTTGTCTGTGAAAACGGGCATATATTTTATTCAGTTGCAAGAGTCTATGAATATCATGAAGAAAATCAGATGAAAAAATTAAACAGAAGATTTCTTTCCTGCTCCATTAAAGGTTACAGAAGATGTGCAGATGTTTACATTTCTGGGTTTATCCTACATTGTGGAAAGATAGAAGACAATTGTATTAGACTCAATGTATTATACTCTATACAATATATGATACAAAACTACATTAAGAAGAATTATATTTTTTTGATGTATACAGCATGAACTGATATCTATGGCATTCAATCAAAGTTGATAGAAGACACTAAAAATACTCACTTGGTTATTCACAACTGTAAGACACCTCCAAATATTTATGGATGTCAGGGCACCGATTTTTGAAATTAGAATTTGAAGCACGTAGTTGACAACTTCTCTTTCCATTACACCTAAACAAATAAAAAAACAATTGCTATATTACAGTAATTTATTCCTGTACAATAGTTTTAAATAAAAAGAATAGTGGAATAGTATTGCAATAGCATTATATGTGTGTGTGTTGTTTTACTTGGTTTGCAGTTTGCTGGTCTCAGAGGAGATGCAAATGGCTTCATTATTCCCGTTAGGGCAGGTCACCTTATCTCTCCTCCCATAGTTAGCAAAGTGAATGTTTAGTTTGCGACGTCCCTCTATAACAACACATAAACACATTGAATGCCCATGATAGTTCACTGACACAGGTACAGCTACTGGTATGTCACATTTAAGTTGTTATACATGTGTCACTTGTTTATGCAAAAAGCAATAAATAGAATGCATAGAAAAAAACAAATGAATCTTACCACAGCTAATGGTACTGCTTCTATCTTGACAGATTATAACAGTTTCTGGATTATAACGGAGAGAAGGAAAACATATAGTTATGGACCAACAACCACATTAACCAAGACATTTGATTATCATAATAGTTACTAACTTCCTTCGGCACAGACGTAGGACACATTGAGATATTTGTAAGTCCCAACACATGGATCAATGAAAACGTTGTTAGTTGCAGGAATGGAACAGTCCTGTTTTCCATCACATCTATTGACACACAGAATAAAAGCATTTAAAAAATGAAATATACTTCCATGACCCTTAAATGGCATCTCTGGAAAAATTGTCCGTAGGGTGTGAGTGTGTGAGTGAATGAGTGAGTGTGTGTGCCCTGCGATGGGTTGGCACTCCATCCAGGGTGTATCCTGCCTTGATGCCCGATGACTCCTGAGATAGGCACAGGCTCCCCGTGACCCGAGGTAGTTCGGATAAGCGGTAGAAAATGGAATGGAATGGACCCTTAAATGGCCCTGTTCTTACCGACTGAACACCACACTTTGGGAAGTGTTCTGAGTGCACCGATCATTTGAGAGCTGGTTAGCTGGTTTTCCAGTAGAGCAGGTTATTTGGTTCATTCGCCCATAATTGGCAGAAAGCACCTTAATGCTTCCCTTTGCTAGTGAAAAATAGTGACATTGTCGAGTTTGTTAAATATAAACATGGTAATTTTGTATTAAAAGATGTAAATAATAACATACTTGTTAAAGTATCAATGCATACGTTTACATTTTTAATCTTTTTTCTAACTGTGCTAAAATGGTTTTAATGAAAAACCATGCAACGTTTTAAAGAAAAGCACAAGGAACTCACCACAGCTGAGACTGGCAGTGTCTGATTCACATGTGACTGAATTATTTGTACCTTGAGATGGGATGAAAAGCTTGTTAAGAGGATTGATGTAGTGTTACATTCACTGCATTTCTTTACTTGACTAAATGCTTTTACATGACACTTCTTGAGGCACAATACCAATATTCAAAACTTTTAGAAGAATACTATTTTTGTATTACATGAAACTACCACATGTAATACAAAAGCTGTAGAAGCTGTAGAAAAGCTGAAGCTGTAGAACAAGGCACTGGGTGGCTTTGGATCATGAGAGCTGAACCATGGGCGTTTGATCTACCAGGTCATGATGTTCAGCACGGGTGGATTGTGCACATGAACACAGGCACCTCAGGATGGCTTTTATACTGAAATAACACTCTTAAAAATAAAGGTGTTTAAAAGGTTCATCAGCGATGCAATAGAAGAACCATTTTTGGATCCACAAAGAACCAGTCAAAGGTATTCTCAGAAAGGATCTTTGGAGGTTAAAGGTTCTTTATGGAAACAATTAAACAAAAAAGTCTCTTCTGTGGCAACGTAAAGCACCTCTATTTATCTATTTAGTGCATCTAAAGGCCTCTTATGTGACCCTGGATCATAAAACAACTCTTGAGTAGCAAGAGAACATTTTTAGTAAAGGCAAAAATCCATTGTATGGGTCAAAATTATTGATTTTTCTTCTATGCCAAAAATCATTAGGATTTTAAAATTTGGCTGTGAAACGTCTTCCTGGCTCCACATGCATATGTTAACGTTAAACTCCACATATTCTGGTTCTTTTCTTTTGCACAGGCACCTCAAAATGATGACATTTCATCTAAAAATAAGATATGCGTGTAATATGTAACATTATTTTTTATACGTTTTATAAGATGCAGGTGATGTAACTCACTTGATGGTGGGGGTGGGGGTGGGGGTGTCGTTGGTAAGATGCACTCGTAGGACACATTCAGGTATTTGTAAGTTCCAGGACAAGGTTCAGTGAAAGCTGCATTCCCCACAACAATGGAACAATTCTGCTTTCCATCACACCTGTGAGAGAAAATTCAAAGTATATGCAAAGAATATCAAAATGATAGAATACTGTCATTAGCTCTTAAATGATGTTTAGTGTTCTTACAGTGTGGACAGCACACTTAGGGATGTGCTCTGAGTGCACCGAACATTAGCGATTTGTCTAGGTGGTTTTCTGGCAGAGCAGGTTGTTCTGCTTGTACGACCATAATTGGCAGAAAGCACCTTAATGGTTCCCTGTGCTAGTAATTAAATGAATGTATTAATCATTAATATCAGATTCGATGGATGAAGTCTTGAGAATTCTTTAAAGCATATGACAGCAAGTAAACATGGAGAACTAACCACAGGTGAGACTGGCAGTTAGTCCTCCACAGGTGATGAGGTTTTCTGCTTTGACGTCTACAGAGACACATTCATACTACAAAGTTACATTTACATTTACATTACATTAATTCAAATAAAAATGTGAACTATTTTTCTTACCATGAAGGCATAGTAGCACCAACACTGAAAAATAAATATTTGCAACAAGATTATCAATAAACTTACACTTATGATAAACTTTAAGATTTAAAGCTGAACCACATTTAAAAAAGAAAGAAATGCATTTTCCGTTTTAAATCATTAGACTTACATGTGAGAATGCTCAGCTCTCTTTTCAGCATGTTGAATGTGCAGACAGATAAACAGATGAATGAAGCTTTCTGATGATAAATGCTGTTCTAAACTGTCCTTATTTATACAGCAAAACCTGAAACCAGAATTGATTTCTAAAGGCAAACTAATAACCTACTATAATCATTTTAAATGGGTTTGAAATGGGTGTGACTAATTTTTATAATTTTTTCTTCCTTTAATAAATCTTGAGGATTATCTGTAATTATTTCAGTTGCCGTAAACGGTTAATGTTACAAAACTGCAAAAACCTCCTGCAGCCAAGCCTACATACAAACCTTTTTAGTAATCTCGGGAATGTGAAGTCCTTTGCCAGTATAATAAACATGTACAATGATAGAAGTGCTACAGTAATTACTGTAAAGCATAAAGGAATTTTTCACCCAGAAATAAAAATGACCCTATAAATTATTCACTCTTGTACCATTGTGAATATGACTTTTATTCAGCCAAACAAAGGAAGTCACATACACCTATAACGGCAAGGGTGAGTAAATTATGGGTTAATTTTCATCCTGTAATGAACTATTCCATTATAGGTCCAATCATGTGTTCTTTTTTGGTGAATCTATCGACAGAAATGCAATAAGCCTATAATAAACATAACTATGTCTTCAGATGTATATAAAAACCTTACATAATGAAGAGTTATGTTTTTAATACCTTAACATCAGCTGTTTCTATCTTCGTACACCGCAGGTCTTTTGACGGAATTCACCATGTTGTTTCTATAGTAGCCCTAAATGGACAAACTGGTCTACAGAGAGCGTTTTGTAAATATGTTATCTTCTTCTGCAGAAAAGCGAAAAATGTGACGACATCTTAGTTCTGTGTCAGCCACCGTAGTGCTTCGAAAGGAAGGGTTGGAGTCAACCGTCGGTTGCCATTTTACAATCTCACCGCTAGATGCCACTCAATTGGACCTTTATCCTCCTCATTGATTTCTGATAACTATTAAGGTGACACTAAACTTTCTTTAGTTAAGTCTATAAAATCTACAGACCCAAAACGTTATTTTCTATATAACCTCTTTACTATAGTGTACAATTGTGTGATATGTTGTGGAATTTCACATCAGGATTAGGGGTGGCTCTAGGATTTCATTCTTGGGGTCATGCCTCAATTTAAAAGCTAAATCAACCTGCACTGATTTACACATGTCCCCTTTAATGACTGTTGTGAAAATGGGAAAGCTCGAGTAACAAAAATCAGTTTATTTCGGTGTTATATCATGTTAAAGGTTCAAAACTATGAATCTGTCATATGTCATATGTCATATGTCATTATTGAATTTGAGGAATCTCCCGTTGTGTTTTGCTTGTAATCCCTCACTGCATATGTCAACTGTAAGGTGAGATAAAACTAAGTGCGTACAGAACAATCACAAATTAATGTAATTATTTCTTGAAACAAATAAGAAAAGATGTAATTACGTCTGTGGATGTATCTATTATAATGGTATTAAGTTAAAGACAGTTTGCAGCCAGCCACACAAACGGAACCAAGACAGAAACAAAACAAGGTCTTTAACAGCTCCACCTTTCTAACAGGTTGTCTAGCTGGACGAGTTACACAAGTTGACTTATCAAATCAAAAGCGCTTATAGTGATTAATAAAAAGTGATTTAATTTGACTATTTGTCATTTTGTTCTCCCTGTTATCCAACAAAACGGAACGTTTTTAAAACTGAAAAATTGGATTAAATAACATCCAGAATCTATGTTATTTTCGTATAAATATGTGGCAGGAGACCACATCAAAACAAACTAGTAAATTTATATTTAAAAAATGGCAACATAGTACTATGAACATTGCACTATAAAATATCATCAAAACATTTTGGAGAGTATAAGGAGACTGTACATATGTTTAACATAACTACTTTACAGTATACTAAGGTAGCTAGTTCTATTTGTACATAACATGTAACACAATACATGACATTACTCTCTTTTGCAGGGGAGGAAATGCATACAGTACAGTATGTGATCAGGACAGAATTTGTAACTACACAATTGTCTTGTATATTGTTTATTCTCAGCTTTGACTATGTGTTTTCAAGTCCCTACTATCATTACAACTGGTAAATCACCGGCATCACGTAGAAGGCAATGCAATGCTAATAATCTGCGTACTCTTTCAGCATCCACAACTACCTCAATTACATTTCCCAATGGTTTATGGAACTGCCAATCTGCTGTATACAAAGCAGATTTCATCACAGCTATCGCTGAACATTCTGCTATTTTTCTTTTAGCACTTCTTGAAACCTGGATCAAGCAAGAGGACACTGCCACACCGGCTGCCCTCTGCAATAACTACACTTTCTCCCACAGCCCACGCATATCAGGGAGGGGGGGAGGAACCGGTCTACTTATCCCTAACGACTGCAAATTCAAACAGCTGGCACCCTCGTGCGACAACATCTCCTTCGAGTCACATGCTGTTACTATCATCCACACTGTTAAAACTCGTGTTGTAGTTATCTATCGTCCCCCAGGTCAGCTTGGACATTTCTTGGAGGAGTTGGATACGCTTCTGTCATCCTTCCCCGAGGATGGAACTGCTCTGGTGGTACCTGGAGACTTCAACATCCACCTTGAAAAACCACAGGTTGCGACTTAAACAACATGACTGTATCGTTTGACCGCAAGCGAGTCCCCACTTCGGCAACCCATAAATCTGGTAATCCACTTGATCGTATCTAAACATGCTACTGCTCCACTCATCACTCCCAGGTCACCCCGCTGCACACGTCAGATAAATTCCTCATCACTCTTGTTCTCGACCTAACTTCTGCAGACACTAAACATGCTTCCCCACTGGTCCTGAAAACTTTATTCCTTCTCATGCTCCATCATGTGGAAATTCCGTGTCTTCTGATGCTGGTTCAAGAGAGCAACGTCAAAGACGGGAGCCGGGTTGGCTAAAGGACTACAGAATTTGACATGCACTTTTGGAATATATATATCATTTACTCACATAAAGTCAAGTACTGAATACTAGTTCAGTAGTTTGGTTCATATTGCTTATTCTTTAAAATACTCTTCTGCGTTCATTTAATGTGTTGCTCAGTGTAATTCATTTATAGGTGAAATTGTTGATAGATGGTAGATTTGCTGTTCTTGATTCTATTTCATGTCAAGTGTTGGTAACAGAAGAATTAATTTAAGTAAAAGGGGAATATGTGGTGTTGTTACATTATTGCACCACTAGATGGCACTCAAGCTTCTTGAGTTGTGTAGATGTGTATAGGAAGGAGAGAGAAGGAATTTTAAAATTCTTTTAATTACTTACAAAGCCCTGTACAGTTTAGCACCTACTTACTTAACCGAGCTTTTATCACGTTACAACCCATCACGCTCTCTAAGATCTCAAGACTTAGGACTTTTGACAACACCTAGAATAACAAAATCCACCAAAGGGGGACGAGCTTTCTCATACGTAGCACCTAAACTCTGGAATAGCCTTCCTGATACTATTCGAGGGTCAGACACACTCTCCAAATTTAAATCTAGATTAAAGACACATCTTTTCAGCCAAGCTTTCACTTAATGCATAGTTAATGAACAGCAGCTACGCTAATTATTCTCTTTATTCTCTTTCCGCCTCTGCCTCGGGATGCCCAAAGTTCCACCATGTCCAGACGACCGACAGATGTCCATCCCAAATTTGAGATTACGCCAGCTACAGCTGCAGACTGACTGACCATCCCAGCTCAATCTAAGGCAATTCCACCACCAGCCAAGAGAAATATGACCTTCGGACCATCCCAGCTCAGACCACTACATCCCCAACCAAGAGCAAAGACGGACTATTTGTCTTATTAATGCTGAAGTTACAATATTTGGTATTAAATGCTAAACTAAAATCAGATGTCAGCAGTTTGAGTGCAGCTATGACACGTCAGAGGGGATCTGGCCCTCCCGGTTGAGCCTGGTTTCTCCAGAGGTTTTTTTCTCCATTAATCAATCATTGGAGTTTGGGTTCCTCGCCACAGCAGGGCAGTGTTGGCCTGCTCACCGGGAGACTGCATTCATTCATTTATTTATTTAATTAATTAGAAATTTGATATTTATTAGAATGATCTTACTCGTATAAATACCATGCACTATTTATACCAACACCGTTGTATAAATACCATGCACTGTGCTGTGTTTTAACTTTTCTGTTTTTCCTGTTTGCCCCAGTAAAGCTGCTTTGAAACAATACACATTGTGAAAAGCGCTATATAAATAAACTTGAATTGAATTGAGGAGGAAGAAATACTGAGCGTGTGCATGCATTTTACACCAGAATATAGCGATACCATACTTATCACATAGTTTGACACCATAACGAGTGTTCTATACACTATGACGAGTCAGTTATTACAAGAGCACACATGAGTCAGAACATTTTTATTTCTCATTTTCAGCACTTTAGTAAATCCACTGTATACGGTGTAATTCTCAAGCGCTTTGACGCAATGTTGCTTTTTGGTGCCTTCCATGGTGAATCGCAATATTGGAGCACCGTTGATCGTGGCTTGTATCCATGGTGCACACGCTCCAAATCAGCTGTTATGAAACTAAAAACTTATGTTTCACATCGGCGTTAATCAACTCAAGTTCACATTTTGACGGTGTTGACTCTCGCTATTGAAATGGACCCCTGAGCTCTTATTAAATGACTACTGATGCTTTTAGATAACTAATGTTAAATCAAAGCACTGCTGTTTATATGTACTATATAAAATAGCCTGAAGAGTGTTTTGTAAACGTTCCCGAAATCTCGCCCATCAAATCAAAAAAAAAAAAAAACTAAATGACCTTGTGTACAACCAAAAATAAATAAAACCCTAGCAATAATTTTGTGCACGTTATAAGAGAGTTACTGTCAAACAATATATAACAGACCAAGGAGTCTTTGCGTTCATTTATTTATTGAACAGACAGTTGATATGACAGAACAAAGCTTAGACCAAGTCCAAAATAGAAGACTGATCAAAAACCTTCACCAAGGTTGAAAGTATGTAGTAAAAATCTGCCTTTACATCGTTAATGTAAAAAAAAAATCACTTGTGTAATTCATCAATCTCAGAAAACAGGTGAAACCGAAGATTTCCCTCCAGCTCTATAGACATGTGGATGTGTCGGGTTTATCCTACATTGTGAAAAACATTATACAATACATGTTAGAAAACTTCATTCGAAAGCCTCGTCAAAAGCGTGCAATATTTTGCATTCCATTTAAACAAACTTTGTCATCACATGTCTATGCCATTAAATCATATCCACAAAGTGACTGCAAAGAGGGGCAGAAGATACTCACATGGTTATTCACAACTGTAAGACACCTCCAAATATTTATGGATGCGAGGGCATCGATCAATGAAATTAGAATTTGAAGCATATAGTTGACAACTTTTCTTTCCATCACATCTAAAGAAATATAAAAAAGTTGAAATTACTTGATTCAGTTTAAAAATGATTTCATTGCTTTGAGAAAAATCTATTGCAATACTGTCTTTTACGCATGTATTGTTTATTGAACAGCAGTAATACCGGAGTTGCAGGGTCTTTGTCTCAGAGGAGATACATATGGAGGACATGGTTGTAAGATCAGTGTTAGGGCAGGTCACCATATCTCTCCTCCCAAAATTAGCAAAGTGAATGTAAATTCGGCGACGCCCATCTATATAAAACATTGAGTATTAGCACACCCCTGATAGATCATATTTAAGCGGTGTTTCACTTTGATGGTAGTACAAAGTAAAGCGAAAGGCTTTAAGAAATTAATCTTACCACAGGTGATGGTTCTGCTTTTATCTTGACAGATTATTATGGATTCTAGATAATGGAGAAAACAAAACCGTCAGTTTTAGACAAACGACAAAGCATTTTGTTTGTCATGAGAGTAAATCATTTACTTGGGACACAGGTGTAGGACACGTTCAGGTATTTGTAAGTTCCTACACACGGATCACCAAAAACGGCGTTGTTCACAGCAATGGAGCAATCTGGTTTTCCATCACATCTATGAGCACAGAATTAAAGCATTAAGTATTTAGATCAACAATGTCTCTTAATGTCCCTTGACTGTGTAGTGTTCTTACTGAGTGGACAGCACACTTAGGGATGTGCTCTGTGTGCACTGAACATTTGTGAGTTGGTTAGCTGGTTTTCCAGTAGAGCAGGTTTTTTGGTCTGTTCGCCCATAATTGGCAGAAAGCACCTTAATGGTTCCCTTCACTGGTAAAGAAAGTGACATGCGTGTTTGTTAGTAACACGTTATCATCTTTTTAGTTACTGTATACCGGTAACTAAGAATTCTGAAAAATATAAGAACCCAGACAACTCACCACAGCTGAGAGGGGCAGTCTCTGATTCGCAGGTAAACAGATTTGTTGATGGTGCACCTTGAGTCAGATGAAGAGTTAAGGATTATTATATAAGATGATGCTAAAGAGTTACATTAACTGGCCTTTACTTGACTGTTGCACTTCATGTGGCAAAATTCTGATATTCAAAACTTAAGAGAATGTTAGGTTTACGTCAATCCTAGAAAAATTAACTAACAACTGAATACTATATGAAGCTGTAAAATGGACTAGATGGTTTCAGATCATGGGAATTGGCCCATGAGTGGCAATAGTTAATACGTTTTTTAGAGACAAAGTGTCAAGGATGAGTCATGCACACACATTGAACACAGGAGGCAATTATGCTATGCTTTAATGCAAAAATTCACACTACAAAACCGTAAATTAAATTTTTATGATACATGTGATATTACATAAATTTTAATTTAATCTGAAATGTAGCATCCATTAGGTGCAAAACTCACTTGGTGGTGGGGGTGTCGTTGGTAAGATGCACTTGTAAGACACAATCAGGTATTTGTAAGTTCCTACACATGGATCACCAAAAACTGCGTTGTTCACAGCAATGGAGCAATCTGGTTTTCCATCACATCTATTAACACAGAGAATTAAAGCATCAATTTATTAGATCAACAATGTCTCTCATCAATGTCCCTTAACTGTGTAGTGTTCTTACTGAGTGGTCAGCGCACTTAGGGATGTGCTCTGTCTGCACTGAACATTTGAGAGTTGGTCAGCTGGTCTTCCAGTAGAGCAGGTTGCTGCATCCGTACGCCCATAATTGGCAGAAACCACCTTAATGGTTCCTCGTGCTGGAAAAAAAAGTTATACTAAGTTTTGTTCCACAAAAAAAAAAAAATAAGAATATGACAGGGAGAAATGAAATTTCCAAGTTTTAATAAATCCCTTATATATTCCGTTGAAAGTTTTTCCAGAGAACTCACCACAGCTGAGACGGGCAGTTCCTGATTCACAGGTGACCAGATTTGTTGATGGTGCACCTCAAGTCAGAGATAAAACGATTGTTAGAGTTGTGAAACAATTTACTGCTTTTACTAATCAAATCTTAAATATTGGGTTCATTTCAATCTCCCATTAAAATTATTTTGATGAAGCTAAAGGCAACGTATGTCTTTATATCAAGCTTTAATATGAATGTGTTGACTCATTACGACAAAGAAATCAGATGAGAAACTTCCTCCAGACTCCACATCATTTTTTTTTTATTTGCTTTGTAGCGCATCACTTTTAATGCTAATGTCTCCAAACAATGACTCGAGCAAAATTAGATCTGCACGAAAGTAATATTTTCAGAGTTGTAGTTCAATCTTTGATAGAGGTGTATAACTCACTTGGTGGAGGTGGTAAGATGCACTCGTAAGACACAAACAGGTATTTGTAAGTTCCAACGCAAGGGTCATTGAAAACTGTATTCCGCACAGCAATGGAACAACTCTGCTTTCCATTACATCTTTAATAAAAACATATGCCAAATGTTAACAAAATAGCATTTTAATATAGCTCTTTAAAGTTATGCATTGACATTGATTGTTCTTACGGAGTGGTCAGCACACTTAGGGATGTGCTCTGTCTGCACTGAACATTTGAGAGTTGGTTAGCTGGTCTTCCAGTAGAGCAGGTTGTTCTGTCCGTACGCCCATAATTGGCAGAAAGCACATTAATGGTTCCCTGTGCTGGTGATAGTTTAGTTTAAATAAACATTTATGTTTTGATGGAAACGACTTTTTAAGTGTACTGTAAAACATAAGACCGCAATAGTTAAAGAAAACGTTGAGAACTAACCACAGGTGAGACTGGCAGTTTGTCCCTCACAGGTAATGAGGTCTACTGCTTTGACACCTACAGAGACACAGATATTTATCCACATTTATAATGTGTTTTTTACACTTGCATCACGTGAATTTTGTCCTGTATATGCGACTGACAAAAATAGTTCTTACCATGCTGGCATAGTAGCACCATTACTGGGGAAAAAAAAAAAGGTGTGCATGAATGATCACACATTTAATTAAATCACATATCTACATGCAATAAAAGTTTTCTGTTGTGAAACAGATCATCACGACTTACAGGTGAGAAAGCTCAGCTCTCTATGAAACATGTTGAATCCTTCTTGGAGGCAAACCTGAAACCAAATTAGGACACTTCTGAAACTAAAAACATTCTGTTGTTATTTTAAATGAACAAACAAAGCTTAAGACTATACCCCGACCAAAAGAGAATTTTGAGCTGCAACTGAAAATAACTTGCCCTTGAATATCTTAAAATATGCCAGTGCCATATTGTCTCAAGATGCACATTAGTATTGTTTATTTTTTGCAGGCGTTACAGGTGTTTTTAACTAAGGCATATCCCTGGTTTAAACTAAACCGTACCATAGTGCAGTCCATCCTTACTTACTTTAAACCTGGTGACCTGCCACCGGCGGCAGTGGACGCAACTGTGACATATAGAAGTCTAATAAAACTGACAGTTGCGATAAGGAATGCTATTTGTAGCCTTTCAGTTGTGGATGGGTTTTATTTTTATATTTTATATTAACACAGAAATTATTGGCATGCGTTTCTGTTGGTGCATTCATAGACTTAAAGAGTTTAATTTGCTGCAATGGGGGAACGGACAATATTCAGTTTTTTATAAATAACGGAAAGATGAGCAAGAAGAAAACGATTAGACTGCTGAAGAAAACGATTAGACTGCTGAAGAAAGCGATTAGACTGCTGAAGAAAACGATTAGACTGCTGAAGAAAGCGATTAGACTGCTGAAGAAAGCGATTAGACTGCTGAAGAAAGCGATTAGACTGCTGAAGAAAGCGATTAGACTGCTGAAGAAAGCGATTAGACTGCTGAAGAAAGCGATTAGACTGCATAATACTTTTCTAAACAGAAACTGTTCTCACCCTCGACCACTGCGCCTCGTCAAGTAAAAGGAAGGACAACAGTTGTTTGGCTGGTAGGCACCGAGCTGCCACTGCCGTTCTTGATCCTAGTCCCCCGCTCTGCCTATTTTATATGCTTCTCTTCAAAGGTTTGTCCAATTCGCCCGTAAGAGCCCTGCGAAGTGGACAAAGTGCATTGAAGTGCACAGTGACTAGGCAAATCTCATCAAGTGGTTAAATGAGTTTTGTCCGTGTGAAGAATCTGCAGACAGTCGTGCAGCGCAAATTCGTGTTCTGAAGTTAACTTCATTAGCAAACTTCAGAAGATTTTCTGTGTTCAGGGAGTAGAGAGCAGTGAACACTGTGTAGGGATCATCTCAATGGGAACACAGTTAATGGCGCGCTGGTCTAACGAGCTGAAGATTTAGATCAGGTGTGTTAAACCCTCTGTGTTAAACAAGAGTGACGCAATATAAGCAGACAGCAGTCGGCTTCACACAATATGCTTTTTTCCCATAAGGCAAGGCAATTTATTTATAAAGCACCATTAAAAACAACAGTTATTTGACCAATAACAAATAACTACAAATACCATAAGTTACAGCTTTTAAACAGGAAGAAAAAACAAAAAATATATATTTTTACACCAATACTATACAGCATAGAGACATCTAACCACACAGCATATACACGATAGAAATAAAAAATATCACTAAAATAAAACTTACAAAAAAAGATTAGTTTACAAAAGAGATTTAAAAGACCCTACTGTGGGAGCTTCTTATATCTAATGGCAAAAGTCTCGGAGCCAGGGCCGTCTCCAGGCATGGGCAGGGTTGAGCCCACCTAAACGTCTGTCTTGGCCACCCAATGAAAATAAAAAATAACACCAAAAATTGCAGTATTTTTCTATTGGTTGCAAGAAACGCCACCCTTCACTCATATAACAGAGTGTAACAGAGAAGCATGCTGTGGTGGAAGCAGAATATTGTGCAAAGGAATTTAAGGCGCAAGCACGCTTGATTTGAGTTTATTATTAACAGCATGTAAAAGTAATTGTGCAGATTCATTTATAATAACGGGAGTTTTTGCATTCTTATGGGAGCCTTATGTTATTCTGTTAACACACAGCTTTTTATTTGCTTGCAACAGGCTAGATTTTTAGCTGTTCACCTTCAGTAATGACTGAAAGCTCCATCTTCAGAAGCTCTTGCTTCAGAAATAATTCTGTCTCCCTCCATCTCAAACACCCAATGCTGCAGGTGGTAGCCAAACACTGTGCAAAATAGTTTAGTTTAGGCAAGTTGCGCGCTCACGGACCTCATGAACAAACAGCAAAAATGATGTACAGGTCATTGTGCAGTGTTATTAGATTCATTCAATAAAACGAGTTTTTGCTAAATTTAACAGAAGTTAGTGGTCGTTCAGTGATGGGGATTGTTCTTTTTAGCCAACTATAGGCTTCAATTTATGTCCAGTTCACATAAATGCTTTATTAATGCATTATCAGTCAAATCAAACGCACACAATTATTACATAAAAGGCAATAATCAAAAATAACTATTTTTGTTTTATTCTCTCAGTCTTCTGCAATGAATGCATGTTTTTTTTATATTTATAACATTATAAATCATTTTTATCCTGCATGCATTGCAATCATATATTGCAGTGTTTGTTGAATTCCAACAAAAGCAAACTTAAGAGTGAAAGTCAGCAATAAAAAATCTAGGTTATTTCATAAAGTATGTATTTTTTCCTTTTCAAACATTTGAAAACATTAGTTTTGTGTTGCTTAAAACTAAATATGAACTTGTTCAGGGTTTATTTGCGATGTTTCTTTTTTAAAAACGCAGATAGTGTTTTGTTGTTGTTTTGACCCGTTTTTTTTCTCCAGTTCATTTTCTGCAAATTGTTTTGGGTGAGAAACGTTGTCAGAAGTTCACATAAATATACAAACACAAATGGAACAGACCAAGAATAGAGTATTTTCAATTAAAAGCAATTTATTGAATAGATGATATAGCTGATTATTTCAGGACAGAAAAACCTTAGGACCATAACAGACAAAAATAGACATTTCATGCAGTTTCCTTAAATCGTATAATATTTAGATATTATAGTTTTACTTAATCAAACATTTCTATGTAAATGGGTGAAACTAATTAGTGAAAATTTGCCTTCAACATTTTAAGGTCAGGTTTCACAGAGAAGGTTTAGCTTAAGCCATGCCTTAATTAAATTAGGATATTTAAATCTTACGGTCTAAAACCGTTACTGGTATATATCTTGAGACAACACTTACATATTTATCAACTATTTATTTTAGTCTGGGACTAGGTTAGCCTTGTCTGTGAAACGGGCATATATTTTATTCAGTTGCAAGAGTCTATGAATATCATGAAGAAAATCAGATGAAAAAATTAAACAGAAGATTTCTTTCCTGCTCCATTAAAGGTTACAGAAGATGTGCAGATGTTTACATTTCTGGGTTTATCCTACATTGTGGAAAGATAGAAGACAATTGTATTAGACTCAATGTATTATACTCTATACAATATTTGATATAAAAGTACATTAAGAATAATTATATTTTTTGATGTATGTCACAGCATGAAGTGATATCTATGGCATTAAATCATTTCCATCAGGTTGATAGAAGACAATAAAAATACTCACTTGGTAAATCACAACTATAAGACACCTCCAAATATTTATGGATGTGAGGGCACCGATCAAAGAAATTAGAATTTAAAGCCTGTAGGAAACAACGTCTCTTTCCGTTACACCTAAAGAAATAAAAAAAGTTGCTATATTACAGTAATTCATTCCTGTCCAAAAGTTTTAAATATAAATAATACTGGAATAGTATTGCAACAGCTTTCTTGTGTATGTGTGTATTGTATTACTGTTCTTTCAGGTTCGAGGTCTCAGAGGAGATGCACGTGGTGGCCATGGCTCTAGGATCCAGCGTATGGCAGGGCACCGTATCTCTCCTCCCATAGTTAGCAAAGTGAATGTTAAGTTTGCGACGTCCATCTATAACGACACATCAACACTTTAGACATATTGAATCCCCCTGATAGGTCACTGATGGGTACAGCTACTGCTATGCCACATTTAAGTTGTTATAAATGTGTCCCTTTTTTATGCAAAAAGCAATAAATAGAATGCAAAGAGAAAAAAAATGAATCTTACCACAGCTAATGTGTTTGCTCACATTTTGACAGATATTTTCAGTTTCTGGATTATAACGGAGAAAAGGAAAACATATAGTTATAGACAAACAACAACATTAACCAAGACATTTGATTATCATAACATTTACATTTAGGCTTTTGGCAGACGCTTTTATCCACAGCGACTTACATTGCTTTGTCCTATACATTTTATATAGGTATTTGCAATCCCCTAGGATCAAACCCGTTGTTAACGCAATGCTCTTACCACTGAGCTACAGGAAAGCTGTAATAATAGTTACTAACTTCCTTCGGCACAGACGTAGGACACATTCAGATATTTGTAAGTCCCAACACACGGATCACCGAAAACGTTGCTAGTCGCAGGAATGGAACAGTCCTTTTTTCCATCACATCTATTGACACAGAATTAAAGCATTTAAAAAATGAAATATACTTCAATGACCCTTAAATGTCCCTGTTCTTACCGACTGAACACCACACTTTGAGAAGTCGCCTGAGTGCACTGATCATTTGTGAGCACGTTAGCTGGTTTTCCAGTAGAGCAGGTTGTTTGGTTCGTTCGCCCATAATTGGCAGAAAGCACCTTAATGCTTCCCTTTGCTAGTGAAAAATAGTGACATTCTCGTTTTTGCTCAATTTAAACATGTTCATTTTTTATTAAAAGATTTAAATAATAACATACTTGTTAGAGTATCAATGCATATGTTTACACTTTTAATCTTTTTTCTAACTGTGCTAAAATGGTTTTAATGAAAAACCATGCAACGTTTTAAAGAAAAACATAAAGAACTCACCACAGCTGAGACTGGCAGTGGCTGATTCACATGTGACTGAATTAGTTGTACCTTGAGATGGGATGAAAAGATTGTTAGGACGATTAATGCATTGTTACATTCACTGCATTTACATTCACTGCAAGTGACTAAATGCCTTTACATGACACTTCTTGAAGCACAATTCCAATATTCAAAACTCTTAAAGGAATACAAGTTTTGTTTTACATGAAACTACCACAAAATTTGTATGTGAAGCTGAAAAAGTGTGGCTTTGGATCATGAGAGCTGAACCATGGGCGTTTGATCTACCAGGTCATGATGTTCAGCACGGGTGGATTGTGCACATGAACACAGGCACCTCAGGATGGCTTTTATACTGAAATAACACTCTTGAAAATAAAGGTGTTTAAAAGGTTCATCAGCGATGCAATAGAAGAACCATTTTTGGATCCACAAAGAACCAGTCAAAGGTATTCTCAGAAAGGATCTTTGGAGGTTAAAGGTTCTTTATGGAAACAATTAAAGAAAAAAGTCTCTTCTGTGGCATCGTAAAGCACCTCTATTTATAAAAGTGCATCTAAAGGCCTCTTATGTGACCCTGGATCATAAAACAACTCTTGAGTAGCACGAGAACATTTTTAGTAAAAGGCAAAAATCCATTGTATGGGTCAAAATTATCGATTTTTCTTTTATGCCAAAGATCATGATATTAAAATTCGGCTGTGAAACGTCTTCCTGGCTCCACATGCATATGTTGACATTAAACTCTGGTTCCTTTCCTTTGCACAGGCACCTCGAAATGATGACATTTCATCTAAAAATAAGATATGCGTGTAATATTTAACATTATTTTTTATACGTTTAATAAGATGCAGGTGATGTAACTCACTTGTTGGTGGTGGGGGTGTCGTTGGTAAGATGCACTCGTAGGACACATTCAGGTATTTGTAAGTTCTAGGACATGGGTCAGTGAAAGCTGCATCCCCCACAACAATGGAACAACTCTGCTGTCCGTCACATCTGTGAGAGAAAATCCAAAGTATATGCAAAGAATATCATAATGATGTAATATTGGCATTAGCTCTTAAATGATGTTTAGTGTTCTTACAGAATGGTCAGCACACTTAGGGATGTGCTCTGGGTGCACTGAACATTCAAAAGTTGTCTAGGTGGTTTTCCGGTAGAGCAGGTTGTTGCGTTTGTACGGCCATAATTGGCAGAAAGCAAATTAATGTTTCCCTTTGCTAGTGATTAAATGAATGTATTAATCATTAATATTCGATGGATATAGTCTTGAGAATTCTTTAAAGCATATGACAGCAAGTAAACATGGAGAACTAACCACAGGTGAGACTGGCAGTTTCTCCCTCACAGGTGATGAGGTTTTCTGCTTTGACGTCTACAGAGAAACAGACATTTATACACATTCATACTACAAAGTTACATTTACATTACATTAATTTAAATAAAAAATGTGAACTATTGTTCTTACCATGAAGACATAGTAGCACCAACACTGAAAAATAAATATTTGCAGCAAGATTATCAATTAATCAATTATTATCAATAAACTTAAACTTACAATAAACTTTGAGATTTAAAGCTGAACCACATTTAAAAAATAAATTAATACATTTTCCGTTTTAAATCATTAGACTTACAGGTGAGAATGCTCAGCTCTCTTTTCAGCATGTTGAATGTGCAGACAGATAAACAGATGAATGAAGCTTTCTGATGATGAGCGCTGTTCTAAACTGTCCTTATTTATACAGCCAAACCTGAGACCAGATTTTGATTTCTAAAGGCAAACTGATAACCTACCGTTAAAGGGGTTTGAAATGGGTGTAACTCATTTTTTTAATTTTTTCAGTTCCTGTAAGCGGTTAATGTTACAAAACTTCAAAAACCTCCTGCAGCCAAGCCTACAAACAAACCGTTTTACAAATCTCAGGAATGTGAAGTCCTTTGCAAGTATAAGAAAACCTGTACAATGCTAGAAGTGCTACAGTAATTCCTACTGTAAAGCATGAAGGAATACATCACCTAAAAATGAAAATGACCCTGTAAATTACTTAAAACATATACCTAGAAAGGCAAGGGTGAGTAAATGATGGGGTAATTTTTCACCCAGTATAGGTCCAATCATGTGTTCTTTTTTGGAGAATCTATCAACAGAAATGCAATAAGCCTTAATATACATAACTATGTCTTCAGATGTATATAAAGACCTTACATAATGAAGAGTTATGTTTTTAATACCTAAGCATCAGCTGTTTCTATCTACGTACACCGCAGGTCTTTTGACATGGAATTCACCATGTTGTTTTTACAGTAGCATTAAACGGACAACTGCTCTACAGAGAGTGTTTTGTAAATATGTTATCTTCTTCTGCAAAGAAGCAAAAAATGTGACGACATCTTAGTTCTGTGTCAGCCACCGTAGTGCTTCGAAAGGAAGGGTTGGAGTCAACCATCCGTTGCCATTTTACAATCTCACCGCTAGATGCCACTTAATTGGACCTTTATCCTCCTCATTGATTTCTGATAACTATTAAGATGACACTAAACTTTCCTTAAGTTAAGTCTATCAAATCTACAGACCCAAAACATTATTTATTTTATGTGTCCTTGGACGGCAAAACCAGTCTTAAGGGTCAATTTTTCGAAATTGAGATTTTGACAACAACTGAAAGCTGAAGAAATAAGCTTTCTATTGATATATGGTCTGCTAGGATATGACACTATCTGGCTGATCAACAACTGTTTACAAAGTTGGTATCTGACGGTGCAAAAAAAGCAAAATATTGAGAAATTCGCCTTTGAAGTTGTTAATCTGAGGCATTGTAGCAGGTCATCCACTCACAAAAAGTCATGAAACATGATCTTTACCTAACATTTACATTTTTACATTTATTCATTTGGCAGACGCTTTTATCCAAAGCGACTTACAAGTAGGGTGCAGTGGGCAGCTATCATTGCAGAGCAAACCGGGGTAAGGTGCCTTGCTCAAGGGCACCTCAATCATTTCCCGGTTGCACTGAGAATTGAACCAGCGACCTTCTGGGTACGAGTACAACTCTCTAACCACTAGACCACAACTGACTTAATATCCTAATGATTTTTGGAAAGAAGAAAAATCTGTAATTTTTACCCCAACAATGTATTTTTGGCTATAACTAAAAACGTTCCCGTGCTACTTAAGACTGGTTTTGGTGTCCAGGGTCACATATAATCTCTTTACTATAGTGCGAAATTGTGTGATATGTTGTGGTGTTTCACATGTGCATTAGGGGTGGCTCTAGGATTTCATTCTTGGGGTCATGCCTCAATAAAGCTAAAATCAACCTGCCCTGATTGACACATGAACCCTTTAATGACTGTTGTGAAAATGGGAAAGCTCGAGTAACCAAAATCCGTTTATTTCGGTGTTATATCATGTTAAAGGTTCTATGAGACTGTCATATTTGAATATGGGGAATCTCCCGTTGTGTTTTGCTTGTAATCCCTCACTGCATATGTCTACTGTAAGGTGAGATAAAACTAAGCGCGTACAGAACAATCACTAATTAATGTAATTATGCCTGTAGATGTATCTATTATAATGGTATTAAGTTTAAGCCAGCCACACTAATGGAAACAAGACGGGAACAAAAAGAGATGTTTAACAGCTCCACCTTTCTAACAGGTTGTCTAGCTGGACGAGATGCACAAGTTGACTTTTATCAAATCAAAAGCGCTTATAGTGATTAATAAAAAGTGATTTAATTTGACTATTTGTCATTTTGTTCTCCCTGTTATCCAACAAAACGGAACGTTTTTAAAACTGAAAAATTGGAGTAAAGCACATCCAGAATCTATGTTATTTTCATATAAACATGTGGCAGGGGACTACATCAAAAAAATAGCAAATTTATATTAAAAAAATGGCAAAATAGTACTATGAACATTGCACCATTATAGATCATCAAAACATTTTGAAGAGTATAAGGAGACTGTACATATGTTTAACATAACTACTTTACAGTATACTAAGGTAGCTAGTTCTATTTGTACATAACATGTGAGAAATGTACATATAGACACAAAACATGACATTACTCTCTTGTGCAAGGGAGGAAATGCATACAGTACAGTATGTGATCAGGACAGAATTTGTAACTACACAATTGTCTTGTATATTGTTTATTCTCATCTTTGACTATGTGTTTTCAAATCCCTACTGTCATTACAACTGGTAAATCACCGGCATCACCTAGAAGGCCATGCAATGCTAATAATCTGCGTACTCTTTCAGCATCCACAACTACCTCAATTACATTTCCCAATGGTTTATGGAACTGCCAATCTGCTGTAAACAAAGCAGATTTCATCACAGCTATTGCTTAACATTCTTGAATCTGGATCCTGGATCAAGCCAGAGCAAACTGCCACACCGGCTGCCCTCTGTAATAACTACACTTTCTCCCACACCCCACGCATATTTGGGAGGGGTGGAGGAACCGGTCTACTTATCCCTAACGACTGCAAATTCAAACAGCTGGCACCCTCGTACGACCACATCTCCTTCGAGTCACATCATCCTGTTAAAACTCATGTTGAAATTATCTATCGTCCCTATCATAGTTATTATAATGAGTTTGAATGTCCTCCATGCAGTGACACAGAATCCTGCTGAGAAAAGAATGCAAAGACATGTTTATGTGTGAGACTATGTGCTAAATCAACATTGTTCTTCTGTGTGCCTTCAACTCATGTGTTAAATTTTAAAATTATAAGTTTGCCTCTTCGTAAACGACAATACCCTTTCTATTTTATTCCCATTAATTAAATTCCCTTGGAAAGTGCACCATTGAATACCCACACAATTTTGCAACCATACTAATTATGCAATTATTTATTTCATTTCATTTATCACATACATGTGGCCCTTGGCAAGCTGCAGCTCATTCAGCAATGGCAACTGCACATGGCCATGTTGGTGCCTGTTTTGAATAACATTCGGCCAAAAAATGTCAGCTGTGGGCCACAAATCCGGTCTTTTCCCAAAATGTATGAAATTTATCATATTTTGCTCCATCAGTCCAGCAGCTTTGTTAAGTCAAAGTCTTTATTTACATGGCATGTGATATTTATGTGATAAGGAGCTTCTGGAGAAAACAGTGATGTCCAGCTCCTTTCAGTTATGCAGATCAAAAGTGCATTTTTTTTTTAAGCAAAGCGATTTTAATGTTGGAAATGTGATGAAAATTTTACAAACTGATGCTTTTAGTGTACTCCAAAGATAAACCCCACACTTGCATTCTTTTTATGTATTGTAATGGCACATAAATGTGAATTCTCAGGGGAAAGAAAATATTTATAACCCTCAAAAATGAAGTAAATATTATGCCCTTGAATAAACAAAATTTGAATTTTACAAGCATGTAGCACCGAGAATATCAAGAACCAGGTTCTAACTTTAAAACTGAGAGGGAGACATTAAACAACAAGGAATGATCCAAGAATAAAAAGTCTGCATTCGTGAGCAATTATAGCTGATATTAGGACAGACAAAACCATGGAGGACAAAACAAAAAGGCTGCCAGGGTTATCCTACAAGGTGGAAAAAGAAACGCTGAAAAACGTTATTAGACAATAAACCTTCAAATAAAATAGTATAAAACTACATTAGGATACTTCATTCATGATTATCTCCTAAAGTGATATTTATGCTATTAAGTCATATAGGTTTTCAAAGACAAACAGAAGATACTATAAAACTCACATTGTAATTCAAAACTGTAAGACACCTCCAAATATGTATAGATGAGATTCCAATATTCATGATTATTGGAATAGGAATGCTGGGTTAACATTTATATCCCTCGTCCAAACTCGAAAAACTTAATTTCATTTGCGTAAACGCAAGGAGTGGCTGGATAGCCAGCGGCAGGTCACGTGACTCGCCAATTCACAGCTAAACAGAGCAAGAAAAGGCGCTGGATTTCAAGCATTTCCAGAGCTCTCATAAATACAAATTTAATATTTTTGTATTCTGCGTTTATTCGTATGAATGTCTTCTTGTGCATGAACAACTTTTTGTGTGGAGTTTTTGCATTTTAAAGCGCTCAGAATACGGTGAGAACAACTGGCAGGTGGCAGTTTTACTATCAGCTAGACAGAGCCAGAAGATGCGCAGACCTTCACGCGTCCCCACAGCTCTCCTAGTAGATCATAGGAAGTTAATAAATAATAACTTAAAATATTTGTACACATTTTTTCTTATTCGTTAGAAAATAAAGTTGTTACTTTTGAACTGATTGATTTAACTTATTTGTTTAAATAATATTTTAAGTATAAAAACGAATAATTTATTATTAATTTAGATAAAGATTACGGAAAAGTATTCAAAACATTATATTTCATGAGTCACAGGCATTAATTGTAAAGAAATATGGTAATATTGGTTAAATGTTGCATGACGGAATTTTAATGGAAACCATTAGAAATTCTGTAAATGTTTGTTTTATTCAGCATACACAGGTAGTAATGAGTCATAATTCACACTTTAATGTGATGCGCTCACAATATAAAAATACAATTACAGGAAGCTCTCCTGTGCTTTAAAAATGATAAGTACACAGTTTCCACGCATATTAGCCTTCAACTAGGGTGACCACCCGTCCCGCGTAGCGCGTGCGCGCAAAGCGTTTGAGGCCCAATTCATGCGTCCCGCAAATTGAGACCGTGTCACGCATAATCAATGCTTGCTCAAAAAAAAGTTGGTCTCTCTATATCCTCTAGCCCCAGGCAGCCAAACGAACATTACTTGACAGTTCAGCACGCTACTGTTGCCACACCCACACATCAGTTGAACTGCTGACTAGGTTGTTCCGATGTTGTTGTCATGACAGCGCGCCCACTGAGCCACGGGCGATTCTAGGTTTTCAATATTAGGGGGGCTCAGCCTCCAATGAGGATATATATAGAGAGAGCCACACTCTAATCACCACATATTGTATACATTACTCAAATAAATAAAGAATATGCAGAAAAGAATAAATACAAGTTATTGTTATTCAAATGAATATCACATTAATCGATAAATCTGCAACATTTATATTTCAAAGTGACAACGACAGTCACAAATCCATAAAATAAAATGTCACAATCAACTGCTGAATCATTATTTATTAAGAATAACTTAATATGTTTCCCTGCCATTCATTCTGATGAGCACTAGCGCTGTCACTCTCTGCATGACTGTGTGTTCATCTATTACCTCCACAATATGTTTTCAATGAATGATAAAAATACTGAAGCGTCTGATAAAACGAGCTTCTGTACACTTTTATTTCCTCTGAACTCAGAACAGTGAGTAACACTGCCGCACCAGCTGATCTACAGTAACTCTTATCTGCCCGTCCTCTTTCTGGAGCTGTCAAAACTACCGTCAACTCTCTATAACTATAGCACATCATCATTAATGACACTTTCTGTGCGCTACAATATCATCTTTATCGTCGAGGTATGCCGTCATTGGTGTTTGGTGCTTTTATTTGGCTTGAGGTAAAGTTAACAAATAGTTAACGAGGGGTTAACGCACATAAAACTTTTAAACAGTGGATGGGAAAGGGTCTTGTATCGCTTCCACATCATATTAAGATGCATTTATAACAAAGAATGGCAAAAATGCAGATGTCATGTTAATGAACACACCTTGTAAAGTTACTCTGATAATGACGTTAACTCCAATGTGCTACTGTGTGAACTGAAGAATGCGCTAAATAACGCAGCCTAACGCCGTTTTCATAATAAGAGTTTTAAAGGAGGCTATAAAGCGATCTGGAATTCTTGTACAGATTACATTACACACAATATTTTAGGGGGGCTGAGCTAGAACTTAGGGAGGCTTTAGCTCCCCTAAAAGGGGCCTAGCAACGCCACTGGTCTGAGCCATTAATTAAAAAGAGAAGGTGTGGGTAAAAGAAAGACTGGGGAAATTAAATAGCTAAAGTAAATCGTAAGTGGAGGTGCATTTGTCAATTCATTGAATGTTCAAAATATTGTGAATCTTTATTTAAAAAATATATACATTGGCTGGTCTATTCATGAGCATACATCGGCAATTACACATGTTTAGGGGAATAGGGCATTATTAATATACCATGTAAGGTGGTATGTGCTAGAAATGGGTAAACCACTATCAGTGAGTCTGTCCGGGGGGTGGGGGCACGCCGCGCCAGGCAGTGTCCTACATTGTCCCTCAGAAACATACCCCTTGTCCCCCCTTGGGCTTATTAGCAGGTGGTCACCCTACCTACAACTCTTAAGCTTATGTTTGGTTGATGTCCGATTTAAACTTTTTTTGTAACCGTATAGGCTATTGCTCAGTTTGTGTAGAGTTTAGTTCTGAAAACAATTTCGTGTTTTGAACAATGACTTGTTACACTGTGGGTGTCTCGACAATTTTTATCTGACATTTTTTCACAGTATAGGAAGAATAAGTAATGTATGAGAGCTGTGGGAACGCTTCAAAGTGATAAATAAATTAAAACAAAGTAAACATAAGGGTATGACATTGAATGATACATAAGTAACAGCATATACATTAAAGTGTTTAAAAACGGATTTTTTTCTTAATGGCTTTCTAATTTAAAGAATGTGAAATAATGTCAAGGTAGTCTATAACTTAAGATCTTTTCGAAAGACCGGAAAAAAATGCTTATTATTCCAAAATTTACATTATGTAAAATTTACAAAGATAGAAAATTAAGTTCACAATAAAACAAATATTGTTCAAGTAAAGAGTCATAATATCCCACGATAATTTCCTTAAAAGTTATTGCGAAACCACCCTCAAAATTCTCATTAATAAATGAGCTAATATATTTCCAAACATGTTCCGTATAATGGCATGACCAACATAAATTATAAACTTTTTCTTTTTCCAACTTCCAATCTTGTATCAATATCGGTTTTATAATAACTGTCATCTGCATGAAAAACATGTAACACTTTCCTTGAAGCATGTATGTATAATGCATTAAAATTCTTATAATGTGTGATGTAATGCATTATATGTTGTTGTAAAGTATTATAACCAATTTAAAACGTGTAGTGTAACAATGAATTGCTAAGCTTTATAATGTATTAACTGTAATAACAATTATTTATTAGACATTAAAATGCATCAAAAGGTGCATTACAGTGCTTTAAAACTATAATGCAGTAAACATACATACCTCAAGGAAAGTGTTACCGAAAAACAAAATACGGCTTGAGATAAGCTCTTGTATTTAGTATACTTTTTTCTGTACTTTATACACATTTTCAATGGCATAAAAAATCAGTTCTTCCATGTTGTCATAGTAGCACTGACACTAAAGTGTATGAACAAGCAAAACTTTTAGTAGGCTAGATCCGTACAAACATTGAGAAAATCCGTTTTCAGTTTAAAACACCAGCAGACTTGCAGGCAGTGGCGGTTTTAGGCACGGGCGAACCGGGCAGCCGCCCGGGGCGGCAATTTTTCACGACCTGTGGGGGGGGCACAAGCACTTGAAAAAGAAAATTAATCTGCGCCGCAAAGCGGGTTTCTATTAACTATAATATAACTGTCTGTGTGGGGAAATGGCAAATTGCCGCCCCTGCTTGAACCGGACTTAGGGTTAGGGTTAGTGTCCGGACCTCGGTCATTTTTTTATATTCAAAAATAAAATGTCAAGCTCTCTGAATGATTATTTTGCCATTTAAACCACCCCATATCATATGAGTGTTTGCAATTCATCATGTTGCTGCGAGAAGCTAGCGCAGTGAACGGGGCTTGAGAGCGCGTTGAGTGAGAGCGCGGGTATGCCTCCATTTGTTGCCAGATGCACCTATTATACGTGTTTTTTTACTCGTTTTTCCAATTTATTGTGACACTTTGGGAGTCTTGGGACGTTTATAAAGTGTAAAGTTGAACGTTAGTGTTAGTGATATATTAATCTTATTCACAAAACACAAGCTTTGAACTTATTTCGGATATCTTTTTCTTTCTTTTTGAAATTGCTTGTTTTTCATAGCAATATCTGGCAACATTGCACATTAATAAAAAAAAAGCTTACAGACAAACTGTAACTTAATTGCTGACAGGAAGATACCACCATTGGTAAGACAAACGCAGTGATCATCGTTAATATCTGAAAGAAATGATTAACACCAACAAAAACAATAGCATAATACAAATATGTTTGTTACAGAATGAAATAGGCTATGCCATTGCCAAATAACGTTACTGACCAGCAGGATGACGTCTCATGCTCTTTAGTTAACCTTAAGTCATCAAAAAACATAAATTAAAGCAGTGTTTTCAACTGGTGGGTCGCAAAAACGTTTTGAGTGGGTTGCGGAGTGTGCATTCAAAGAAACAACAAACGTAATTCTGTTTTTATCTGACGCTAGACTTTTATTTTGACAGACGTGCGTGAAAGCGGTTGACTATCAAAAACGCTTTTTCCTCATTCAGTATTTACGGTCAAATGAGATGTTGTCAAGTTTTATATCGGTGTCATTATTCTAACGTTTTTATAACTTGTTATAAAATAAAAATTCCCTCACCTAAAAAAAAACGAACTTTCCAGTCCTGTCAGTCATAGGCTACTGTGCTCGTTGCGCGCAAATTTACCATGGTAACAGACCTTAACCCTCAAAATGCTACTTTATTTTCACTGTGTTTTTGTAATGTATTTCTAAATGACTGTGGTCTCGTCACACATACCAACTATTAACAAAAACTATTTTGGAACTGCTACCTTATCTAAGGTTACTTATACGGTACCTCATATTCATACAGTGTATCTATCTATCTATCTACTTATATATATATATATAAATGACTGAACTTAAATATACGAGCTTGATAAAAATGACCACTCTAGAAGAAATTTTCAGATGGCACACATATATATATATACACACACACACACACACACACGTCTGTGAAATGTAAAACATTATTTTGAATAAAAAAACTTTCGCAATCATCAACATGTCTGTCTATTTTGAAGTTTAGGAGTGCATTTGTGGGTGTTATTATAGCACAATTCTTAACACCTTACTTTGGACCTCACTAATTTTCAAACCCTGGTTACGGCCTTGGTTGGAGGTGATGTGAAATCTGTTGATAGTCGAGTGCCAGATAAACACAGTGACAGCGATGGAGAGAAAAATGTAAAACCCGTCAGGTGCCCAATATAGGAAAAAAAAGAAAAGGAGAAGAGAAGAAAAGAGCAAAAGATAAAGGTATGCAACTACGTTCTCTCTGTATGATTACGGTAACGTTATCCATATCATCAATGAAGGCCTAATGTTAATTGGTGGTAACGTTAACTCTTACGTTTGTTAGCCTTCTTGCTATGATGCTTGCTAAGTTTATACAACAATAATCCGGTCATTTGAACATTTGCTATAACTCTGTTGAATGAGAAAGAATATAATTCGAGGCAGTAACCAAGGAGCTAATTGTTCCTCCCTTAGATTAGATTATTATAGCGTCTAATGAGTCATGACAGACATTTGGCATGTAAGGGCATGTTTATTTAAATTTGCAATTCATAAGAGTTATACTGTAGCCTACAGTCTTTTGATGTCAATTTCAATTCAATTGCAATTTCAGGGGCATTTCTAAAATATTTTGTAGCATCCTCTGCCACTGGTCAGCCATCAAAAACCATCAGCCTCCTTGAACTTATCACTTTTATGAAAGATAAGGATCTATCGGAGATCTACCCCAACTTTTGGACTGTTCTCAGGATTGCACTTACTCTGACAGTCACTGTGGCTCAAGCAGAGAGAAGCTTTTCAAAATGAAGTTGATCAAGTCGTACCTGAGCTCAGCCATGTCTCAGGAACAGCTCACTGGCCTTGCTATCATCAGTATCAATCACTTAATAGGGGGCAAATTTCGTATGATGACATTAGTGATGATTTTGCATCAAGGAAGGCCAGAAAGGTCAGGTTTTAGTTTGTGTTTTCTGTTCTTAGTGCAATAGTGTAATAATTAGATTTGCTTTTATGAGATTTGTGTGATGAAGGATGTGCACTATTTAGAATATTCTATACTTTATTTGAATATTATTCTTAATATTTTATTTTATTGTTGTTCTCTGCTCATGTCACATCATGATTGTACATATGTTGCCACTTTGTTTGCCACAATATGTTAAGGACATTATAAAAATCACGGGATATTTGCTTTTTTCCAAAAGATTAGTACAATATAAGCTATATTAAAGGTAATATAAGAACATAAATTTGCATGATTTGCATAAATACATACAACTCACAATAAATGAAATTAGAGAAAAGTAAAAAATACATGAAAACCAACGGTAGGATGTGACAAATCTCCAAAAGTGTTGGGGTCGCCATCAGTGTTGGGTAAGTTACTCTGAAAAGTAATTAATTACTAGTTACTCATTACATTTTCAATAGTGTAATTAGATTACTGTCCAAATTAATTTGTCCAAAAAGTATTAAGTTACTCATTACTAATTACTTTCTATATCCTACATCAACCTTGATTAGTTAAGTGATTCAAGGATAGACATTAAACGGCTTATTTAATTCATTCAAATAAATAATATTATTAACTGACCAAAGTATTACAAATGTGAGAATTATACATTAAAGCACATATTTTAAAGTAAGACTTTGAATTTTGATGTCAATTGCACACGCATATATTTCACAAAGTATTTAGTTTAATTACATCAAAAGTAACTAATTAAATTACAGAAAACATATGAGTAATCCCTTACTTTACTTTTTCAAGGGAAAAGTAATTAAATTACAGTAACTAATTACTTAGTAACTAGTTACACTCAACACTGGTCGCCATGTTGCCTCATCAAAAATCTTTTACAATAACGGTGTAAAATAACTTGGGTTGCAGCGCACCATGCCCAAATTGTTTTTTGTTTAAATTATTTGTTATTTCTCGCGTATTTCCACACTGTTGTAAAAGCACTTGTGTAAGGTTTGTTGTTGCAAAACATTGTACTTTAAACTTACATTTTTACTCTTGTCATAATAACACTAGGACCACTGATAAAAGGTTTGCATTTGAAAGCAGTTTATTGAGCAGGTGTAATTGGTTACATTAGGTCAAAACAAACCTAAAAACAAAAGACCAAAAAAGAAAATAATTCTTAAACAGTATTGAACTAACAAGAGACTGATCACTCAAAATCAAAAAGGACAATTTTAATTGATATAATATCAAAATAATACTCAATTTAAACTTATCAACCATCCAGAGATTTCTTTGATCATATCAAATTGACCAAACTAACATTTAATTAAAAAACGTTCAGATTATACGTTAATGATTTATAATGGTTGAAACAAATTAATTGAAAGCTGAAAATTAAGTTTCAAAAGTTTAAATTTCTTAAAATCACTTTAAGAAATAAATCTCATGAAAAAAAACAAGTGAAAAAAAATGATTTTCTCCCCCAGGTAACAGAAATTGTTCACATAAATTAAGATGAGCAGATGTTTTCATTCCTACAAAGTGAAACAGTTAAATTATGAGTAAAACACGGAAAACACTATACATTATACAACATATAAACAAAGTGGTTGCAAAGATCAACAGAAGATACTTACTTGCTTATTCACAACTGTAAGACACCTCCAAGTACTTATTGTTGCGAGGGCACCGATCATTGAAATATGAATTTGTAGCATGTAGGACACAACGTCTCCTGCCATTACATCTAATCACATACAAAACAGATGCTGGGATTAATTTAGGTTTTGTTTATTACACTGTTTGAAAAGATATATGAATAACTCTAACCAAGAGAATGTGATAGTATTCTTTTCTTTGTGTACATGTGTGTTGTAATGAACAGCAGTAATACCGGATTTTGATGTTTCTGGTCACTGAAGAAATGCATGTGGAGAACCTGGCACCAGCATGAGGATGAGGGCAGGTCACCCTATCTCTTCTCCCGTAATAAGCATGGTGAATCCAAAGTGTGCGACCCTTAGCTAAAAAAAAAAAAAAACACTTCAGACATTTTTTGTCTGGCCCCTGAGGTAAGTCACTCTGAAAATGTGATTTTGATGATAAAAGGGGAAAAAGCATTAACAGAAAACAAAAGAATCTTACCACAGCTAAGGACACTTCTTCGATCTTGACAGATAATGTCTGTTTCTGTTTTTAGAGGAAAAGCAAGTATATTAGTTAGTTATAGACTGTGGCGAGGAAGGCGGGACGAGAGCATTGTGGTGGGGCCGGTGGCATGAGTAGTTGGAATCAGCTGTGCGCACACCTGTCTCGCATATCTCACGGAGAAAAACGGGAGCATAAAGGACGAGCGATGGGACTGCTGACGAGAGAGGACCGGGCATGGACATGTTTGAGTTTGTGTTTATGTTTTTGGAGCTGGCAGTCTACCGTGAGGTGGTTGCCAGTCTTTTACTTCGGTGTTCTTGTTTGTTTATTTTTGATTAAACTTTATTTAAATGTTCGCCGGTTCCCGCCTCCTTGCTTCCCTACTTTGAAAGTTTGGTACATAGACAAACCATATGAACCAAGACTTAATTCACTCCATAACTGATCTGATTTACTGAAAATGACATTTATGAGAAATCAATTTATATAAATTGTGGGATCAATAAGGTGTAAAACGTACTTGGTGGTGTTGTTGGTGATGGTGGTGGTGCAGCACATTCATATGACACAGACAGGTATTTGTAAGTTCCAGGACAGGGGTCAGTGAAAGCTCTATTGTTCACAACAATGGAACAACTAGTTTTTCCATCACATCTGTAACAAATAAAACCCCAATGAACAAGAACCCCAAAAGTATAACAAAAAGTGCATTTATATTTTGAATAGCTCCCGATGTTTAGTGTTCTTACTTAGTGGCCAGAACATTTAGGGGTGTAGTGATCGAACACTGGGTATTTGCGAGCTGATTAGCTGGTCTTCCAGTAGAGCAGATTGTTGTGTCTTGACGCCCATAAAAGGCTGAAAGAACCTTAATGGTTCCCTGGACTGTTAATAAAAAGTAACATTATCAAAAATTACATTTTAGATTTTCTCATTGTACTATATGCTCTTTAAAGTCATTGTACAGCATGCAAATGCATTGTTTTAACCAAAGCCATAGATCTCACCGCATTGAAGACGGGCAGTTTCTGATTCACAGGTAACAAGACTTTTTGGTGAACCTTGAGTCAGAGATGAAAAGTTTGTTAGGAGTTGTGATGCAACAGTGAACATTTACGGTCTACTAGACTAAATGTCTGCATATACATTTAAGTATTAAAATAATTAATCTAAGTAAATTTAATTACAAAAAACAGTGTACAAAAATTAAATAAATCTGTGTAGCTCCTCTTTTCAGTGCAGGCCCACTGAATACATTTATCTTGAGTGTCTGGACCTTCCACGATGACCCTCTGTCTTTATTTTAAGTAAAGCATAAAATGATAACATCTTCATGATGAAATGCAAATTACAGACAATATTTACAACCTGTCTGCCACGTACATTAGTAAACCGC